>NC_056750.1:643699367-643999367 GCF_019279795.1 Protopterus annectens
CCTAGTGTAACAGTGTGCATGCAGTTATGAGAGTGTATATAGTGCAGCCAGTCCAGTACATTTTTATTATTCATTATCTTTTTTTTCATTCATACATTGTAGTGTGGCAATTCTAGAATGAATGTCAGTTTGTTTTGCAACGAGTGGGTAAATCTAACAGATCTAGAGAAGTTTATTTGACAAGAAGTTTCTTCGTACGTAGTGCACGAGCGTGCTAACAATGCGTCAGAAAAATATGTATTAATGTATGTGTTTAGTGCTTATTAGAAGCTAAAAGGGTTAACACATTTCATTCTATTTTATGTACAGCTTAGTTTTGTATGAAACTACAAGATGCTTTTCAAACTGCAATATGCTTTCTGAAACTGCAAGATGCTCTCTGGCCTAGTATTTGCTAGCACAGCAAAATTCATGTTTATGCCTTTTGGAAATATACTGAGAAGCAGGTGATTATCTGCTAGGTCAGGAAAATAATGAATAGAACAATACTGTTTTCTATAATGTTATTGAACTTGAACAATCAGCTCTGTTCGTGTTATGAGAACACGCACAGCTGCAGAAAAGATAGATACAGTTGAACAAAGACTGCTTGAAGAAATGAACTATAATCTGTACTTGCTTTGTGCTCGAATTAGCCATAGTACCTTGAATGGTAACATTGCATAGTGAGAAGTTGTATCTGACCGGTGGTCATCAAGGCCACGTTGTTTTTCTTAGGAAGTTTTCTCAGTGTCAGCAGAAAATTATGAACAAACAGCTGCTATGAAATAATATTGTAAGAACTTATGATTTGTTACGTCAGCGTGGTAGGCAATGTCTTGTAAGAAATGTATAAGAATGGCTTCACTTCCTGATTCTAGTTAGACAAACTCTGTATTAGCACGTTTTTGTCTCCTTGCTGCAAGATTAAAGTGCCTTAACCTGAACCTGCCATGTATTGATCTTTTTGAAGTTGTTTTTTCCTTTGATGGATTGGTCCTTCGGACCGGAAACTCTCACTTCGCCTCAGGTCAGATGGGCCAGGTGGCATGAAACCGTACAGGGAAGAAACCACATTGGTTCTTCTGCGTTGAAAGACCTCCGACTAAATTGTCGTTCAAAAGAGGCCAGCCACTGTTCTCATCTGCGACTGGAGGACGAGTTAACGTTTTTTCCTCAAACCAGATGATCATTCAGATTTTTCAAGATATTATTTTTAGATACAGTGATCCGTATTTTGATGTTCTCTCATTTTTGTCGAGATATAGGTTTCATCTGAAGCATGAATTTTATTTTTGCTATTTTGGTTGTCATTTTCATGAAGACCTCTAGAGGGTGCTGTTGTACAATTGTTTAGAAAAAAGTTGTCATGTTTATTCTATTCTTCGTTCTTTAGTTTTTAAGAGATTATATAGGAGTTAATTATATTCATATTAGTTGATTTAGAATCATGTACATCCTTTAAATATGTAGTTTAAAGCATGATTTTTTGGATATATCTATTGCTTTCGTTTAGAGGAATGGTGTTTCAAAATCAAAAAGTTGTATGTCATTAAGAATTCATGAGCAAGTTTCCCTATTGGGTGGTTTGAATTAATTGTTTTATCTCATTTCATATAAATTACGAGTTTGAATTGTTATTTATTTGTCTGATGAAGTCTGAATTGTAGACGAAAAACGTGTTTGCCATACTCGTTACGTTTTATGTCAATAAACTTTGATTTTTGTTCCTGAGCTGTCCGGTGCACCGCTTTTCTCATTACAGTGCTTTTCGAGGTTACTAGTGTATAGTGCACTGTTTGTTCCTTTGACTGTTTAAGAACTTATGATTTGTTACGTCAACTTGGTAGGCAATGTCTTGTAAGAAATGTATAAGAATGGCTTCACTTCCTGATTCTAGTTAGACAAACTCTGTATTAGCACGTTTTTGTCTCCTTGCTGCAAGATTAAAGTGCCTTAACCTGAACCTGCCATGCATTGATCTTTTTGAAGTTGTTTTTTCCTTTGACAGAGTTGTCCTTCGGACCGGAAACTCTCACTTCACCTCAGGTCAGATGGGCCAGGTGGCATGAAACCGTATGGGGAAGAAACCACATTGGTTCTTCTGCGCTGAAAGACCTCCGACTAAATTGTCGTTCAAAAGAGGCCAGCCACTGTTCTGATCTGTGACTGGAGGACGAGTTAACGTTTTTTCCTCGAACCAGACGATCAATCACGGAGGCTCAGGTAAGGTGAGATTTACCTTTTTCTGTTTTAGATCAGGGGCTTGATGTGCATTGTCTGTCAGGGGATTTGTCTTGTACAAGTCAGGGACAGAAAGATTGCTGTCTTGTCATAGATCAGGGAAACAGAATAGGTAGACAGTTATCCTAGATAAATTGTGAAGAAGAGAAAATCGTGGTACCACGTAAAAATAAGAAAGGTTATGTAACAGCTCAAAGGTTAAAATAAAATGGGAAATAAGTGCACAAAAAGATCCCAAGGTTCGCCATTAACTGAAAATGCAAAATATATGCAATTACAACGTGCCGACAATGTTAGGTACTATACAAAATGGGTTAATAAATATGAATTTGATGGCAAATTAGAAAAATCCTCGCTTGTTAAACTTGTCAAACAGCTTAAAACTGACGCAAAAGCTCGGTGAAAAAGCAACATCAATTAGGCATTCCTCAGGCACACAGGTGGATTGAGGAAGCAAACCGTAGGGAACAAAAGAGTAATAATTCAAAAGCAATGTTTCTAGATAAAGAGGATAATAACTTGGTAATAGCATCAGCCCCTCCGCCTTCTCCACTTCCCTTACCAGAATATGAAACGAGTGGACAAGTTGGTCCACCTCTGTTATACCCGGCTGTCCCCGCAAAGCCAAAACCGTTTGTCAGAGATCCCGTCGAGACTAGGTCTCGAACACGTAACTTAAGAGGGGATATTGAGTTATATCAAATAAATAAAAATTCATGAGCTACGAGTGAAGAAGAGATATGTCCACTCATAGAAGTACAAAATCCTCAGGCAGGACAGGAAGGGCAGGACCCAACTCTCCTGGTATATAGACTGTGGACACTGGAAGATATCCGGAAAGCCACAGAGGGAATACCCCATCCAAAAGTTAATTTTAGAAAATTCTTAGAAGACTTACAGGGCATGAGGTTGAGTTATCATTTAAATGAAGAAGAAGTAGAAAAAGTAGTCAGACAAATCGTAGGTCCAGATTGGCACATGATCAGTGGCAACTGGAATTCCCGTGACACGGAACACAAGCCACTCCCACATAGCAACGCAGAGCTGGATAACAGAGTGAAAGGTCTGACAGACTGAATCTCTGAGAAATGGAAGCCTAGGGCAGACTGGACTTGCATTAATCAATGCATCCAACAAGAAGGTGAAACTGTTGATAGATATTATGCTAGATTATTAGAATGTTTTAATAACCATTGTGGAATGCAAGTACCTGAAGACCAAACACAAGATTCCCCATATGAGCAGCAGCTAAAGAATGCATTTTTGAAAGGCAGTATTGCGCCCATCAGCAGCTTTATTACAAAGTACATGGTAGATCACCGTACAAGTAGATTACAGTCATTACTTGAATATGCAAGATATGCCGAAAGGCATTTTAATAACAAAAAGAAAAAGAAAACCCAAGTATTTGCTGTAGAAGACGGAGCAGAAGATTTTGTAGTATAGTCTGGGAAAAAGGGCAAGAAAAATGCCCAGGGAAACAAACAATCTGATAAGCGATCAGAGGAGTTTGAAGAAAGAAAGAAAAGGGGTGAATGTTTTAAGTGTGGAAAAAAGGGACATTTAGCAAGGGATTGCAAGCAAAACAAGAAGATAGCCATGGAAGATAAGGAGGGTGAGGACTGACTATATGATAGTCAAGAATCACTAGAAAGGAATAACTGAGAAAAGACAAATGCAAATGTGATAGAGGGAGTAGAGGATGTGATAGAAGAAATAGAGGAAGTGCAGGAAATCACAGATAGTGAAGAAAGTGAAATTTTAGACTTAGCATTATTGAGCCTAGAGCTCTACTTAGCAGACACGAAACCGGAAGTTACACTTCTGGTAGAGGGGAGGGAAGTTAAATTTCTGTGTGACTCAGGGGCATCACGGACCCTGATACATCCTTCCAAACTACCAGAAAATTCAGAATCATTTGATTACATATTAGTGAAAGCAGCTAATGGACAACTGTATCGGGAGCCACTCTCCCATAACATAGCAATAACCGACCCTGTTTCAGGGATGACCCAGAAAAGCAAAATTGTTGTTTCTGCAAAATGCCCAGTAAACCTTTTGGGCAGAGACCTTATGCAGATATTTGGCATAGCAGTAGTTCCGACTATGCAGGGTATGGAAGCACAGCGACAAATGGATACTTTTGTAGTGCAACCGGAGGGTGAAACATTTTATTGGTACAGCCAGGACTTGGTTACGACTGGTCCAGGGGCAGTAACCGAAGAGCTGATGAACATAGCCATCAGTAAGTCCCTCTCCCTTGACACTGAGAAACAGCATTTGTTGCACTGTACTCTGTATTATTGTAGCACACCACGACCTGATAAGGAATATGAGCAAGAACTGTTTAGAAACCGTGCAAACAGATTAGAATTACGTAATCTGTACTGGGACACAGAAGGGAACAGTGTGGTCAGCTGTTCATTACCCCAGGAATTCTTTGCACTTTATAAATCTAATCGATTACCACATGTAAGCTTAACTAAGGACAAAAATGTAAAATGCGTAGACCTAGGAGAAAAAGTCACAAGGTGGGAAAAACAGACAGAGCTAGAACTGTCAAAACAGGGAGTACAAAAGCAGAAGTTGAATTGGATAACACAGACACACCCAGCTGTACACGTGCAGGCAAGTGAGGACAGCTGAGTAGCACTCTTATTAGAGGAAGAAAATGCCTTACAAGGCATACCAGAAACTCTCTGGTCAACAGGCAAATCAGATGTAGGACTTATTCGTACAGCAGGACCAGTTACTATGATGCCAACATCAGCATTTAGACCACAAAAGAGACAGTATCCCTTGAGAAAAGATGCAGAGGTAGGAATCAAACCTATTATAGCAGCTTTACTTAAGGAAGGAGTACTGATAGAATCTCCTGATTCACCATGTAACACACCCGTATTTCCTGTCAGGAAATCAAATGGAGAATGGCGTATGGTCCAAGATCTACAAGCTGTGAATGATTCAGTAATACCTAGAGCATCTACGGTGCCAGATCCACACACCCTATTAAATGATTTGAAGCCTCAACAGAAGTATTTTTCTGTGGTAGATATTAGCAATGCGTTCTTTTCAATACCGATACACCCTGGCAGCCAACATTGGTTTGCATTTACATTTCAGGGGAAAAGGTACACATATACGAGACTACCACAGGGGTATTGTGAAAGCCCAATAATATTCACACAGGAAATGGCAAGTAATTTGGCGGAATTTATCCCACCGAGAGACAGCCAGATTTTACTTTATGTAGATGACATCCTGCTGGCAGCCCCCACCCAGCAAGAATTCAGAGAAGATACCATAGCATTACTACAATTTCTAGCCACTCAAGGACATAAAGTAAACAAAAACAAATTGCAGCTTTGGAAAAAGCAGGTTAAATACCTGGGATATGTGATATCCAAAGAAGGCAGAATATTAGATGAAGAGAGGAAAATAGCAATTTTACAAGCACCCAAACCAACTACCAAGAAGGAAATGATGTCCTTCCTGGGTACAACTAATTTCTGTCAGAGTTGGATTCCAAACTATGCCTTGGAATCTGCTCCACTGACCGACTTGATATACAAGAAACCTATGGCAGCACAGGATTTATTACAATGGACACCAGAAGCAGAATCAGCTTTTGTAAATTAAAGCAATTGATAGCATCCTCATTAGTTTTAGGATTACCAAACTATCATAAACGTTTTTTCCAAACTGTAGATTGTAAGCAAGGTTATATGACTTCAGTGTTAACACAGCAACATGGGGACAAGCGACGCCCCATAGCTTACTATTCATCACAGCTGGACCCAGTGGCACGATCCCTGCCCCACTGTGTACAAGCAGTAGTCGCAGCTGCAATGGCAGTACAGGCTTCGGCCTCAGTAGTGTTGTTCCACCCTCTCACATTGAGAGTGCCTCATGCAGTTGCGATTATTTTACTGCAAGAAAAAGTAGCATATCTTTCTCCTGCTAGACATCTTTCCTGTATGACTATACTGTTGAGCCAACCTCATATGACAATTGAACGGTGTACCACTTTAAATCCGTCTACCTTGCTCCCAACCCCTGCAGACGGCACACCACCAGCTGCCTGCAGGAGATTGAACAAAAGACACTACCTAGAAAAGATCTTACGGATGTTCCTTTGGATGATGCCGAGGTGACATATTACGTGGACGGCTCATGCAAAAGGGGTCCTGCAGGACTGAACCTAGTAGGATATGCAGTAGTTTCTGATACTGAGATTTTAGAAGCAAAATCTTTACCACACAACTTATCTGCACAAGCAGCAGAATTGATTGCCTTGACATGGACATGTACCTTAGCGAAGGGTAAATGTGTAAACATTTTTACTGATAGCCAGTACACTTTTTCTACTGTACATGTTTTTGCACAACAGTGGAAGAATAGAGGAATGATAACATCTACTGGCAAACCAATTAATCATGCGCAGTTTATTTTAGATTTGTTAGAATCTATTGTTACCTCAGAAAGTAGCTATTTGTAAATGCGTAGCTCATACCAAGCAAAAGGATAGAATTTCAAAAGGTAATGCAAGAGCTGATATAGCTGCAAAACAGGCAGCTTCAGCTTCAGCTTCAGAAGTATTCCTTTTGAGTGAGGAATTACAACCTTCTGAGATTTTAGATTTAGAAATGTTGAAAACAATGCAGACACTTACTACGAAAGAGAAAAACAGAAATGGATAAAACCAGGAGCAATTTTTGAGAAAGGGCTGTACATCTCCAAAGAAGGAAAACCGATATTGCTGTCTAACTTGTTTAGATATGCAGTTTTGTTGAGCCATGGGCAGTGCCATGTCTCAACAGGGGGGATGGTACAGTTAGTGAATCAAGTGTTCACAACATACGGATTTATAAACTACACTAAAAAGTTTTGTGCGTCATGTCATGTTTGTAATAAGCATCATGCACAGGGGGCGTTGAAGCCTAAGCAAGGGAGTTTCCCTACACCACCATAACCCATTCCATACTATCTGTATGGATTTCATAGAACTGAACAAATGTGAAAATAAGAAGTATTGTCTTGTCATTATAGATATGTTTTCCAAATGGGTGGAAGCTTTTCCAACTAAAAATCCAGATGCAGCTACTGTTGTGAAAATTCTTGTTAAGGAAATTATTCTTAGATTTGGCATACCAGAAAAGATCTACAGTGACAATGGCACACACTTTGTAAATCAAACTATACAACAGTTGAGCCGATATTCCGGAATTTCTTTGAAAAACCATTGTGCATATCATCCACAATCTGCAGGACTAGTAGAGAGGCACAATGGGGTCTTGAAGGGTAAACTTAGGAAGCTAATTAGTGAAACACAAAAAAATTGGGTGCACTGCCTGCCTCTGGCACTGTTGAGCATGAGAACTGTTCCAAATGCAAAAGGGTTAACTCCTTTTGAAATACTGTTTGGAAGGGCATATTGTATACCTCAGTGGAAACCTCTCATGCCTGCAGACCAGGAGGCCGACAGTTCACTCGCAGAATATATGAGACGACTTTTAAGTAATAAACAACTTTTGCAGTTAAATTCTGTTTCCGATAAAGAACAAACCAGACCATTGGAAGCAGCAGTAGTCCCAGGCACATGGGTCTGGGTAAAGACTGTAAAGAAAAAGAATTGGACGTCGCCAAAGTGGGAAGGGCCGTACCAAGTGCTACTGTCAACATCCACTGCAATCAAGATCGCAGAGCGAGCATCCTGGATTCATCTGACACACTGTAAACTGGTTAAAAACTTTGAACTGGACAAAAAAATTGTTACTGTTACACAACAAGAACAAAATGACCAGATATAGAGAAAACAGGAATGCAGAACAACCTCAGAAGTATTGCATGATCATCCTGTTAACTATACTGGTGAGAATAATCTTTTGCTGTGGCCTTTCCTTTTTCCAGCCACAGGAGCTGAACTAAAAAAACGTGATGTGTTACTCATAGACTGGCATCCGAACTTTAACACTTACCAAGCAATTAAATATGTGTATGCTGAAACTTTTAATGTTTTGAATTGCTGGATTTGCACAGCTATACCAACAGCATACGGGGGATTATTAATGACTGCTGTCCCCCTAGGGGTCAATGAGACCTGGGAAAATTTGATTTTTGATACTACGACTGTAAAATCACAAGACAAAATAGCATTGTACTTGCCGTGTATTGATCTTTTTGAAGTTGTTTTTTCCTTTGACACAATGTTTAATTATCTGAAGAGTATGAATGTGTATGAGGGGGGTGTTAGTAACCTACATGTATTGAAAAGGGTGGGATGGTTGGAAACGGGGCTAGGAGCTGAGTGAAGCAAGTCACTAATATGGTGTAATGCAAATGCGTCCTTGCTTGTGTAGTAGAATGGAACAGTCAGCCCCAAGGAACAACATTATGTTACCCAAAATACATGACAGAACATGTATAGGAACACTGAAAATCTTTGGGAACTTTGTAGATAGTCAGTAGTCAATTACCTGTCTTGCCAGACATAAAATATACCTTTAAGCAACATTTATGATACACACTACTGGAACTGAATACTGACTGCATATACTATTATAAGGAAAACAGCTAAAATGAGTAATTGCTCCAGTTACATTTACTTGGAGCAGTGGATATGATATGTATGTGCATAACAGTAGAAGTTACAGATAAACTGATGCCCATTAAGTTTTCTTAAGGAAAAAAAAACTAGAACACCTGATTTGTCTATAAAGAATAAGTAATTTATTTATCAAAAATGAACACATAAGAGATCCACCAGATGAAGACGATACTAGGAAGATAGATGGATAGCTACAGAAACCATAATTAATCTAAAATAAAAGTGATAGACAGCCTGCGACAGCAGTGTAGGCTATATACTCTATATGTAGCATACAAAACTTCACATATGGTACGTAGGCTGAAGAAAATGTACTTATCCTTCACTCTGCTGTACAAGACACTAGATATAAATTTACAGTAATACAGTCAGCAGTGAGGTAATTATATTTGATGTATATATTATGGCAAACAAATATGGACAGAAACAAATGTAATTATTTTTCATTTCATACAAGTGTGCACAGCTAACTTCGTAACTGATAATTCTGTATCAGCATTACACCTTCTGATCCACAAAATACATTAGCAAAAATAAACACCAGACATAGAGACATGACACGTGTAAATATTGCTCAGTAAAAGAAAACAAGACCAAAATATACTTGTCACAAATATGCAGCAGAGTGCACTAGTAATAAAGAAATGCAGTTCATCACATGCTGAGGACCATCCTTACTGGAACTCCTTTTAGGTGGGCTATAGTGGCCTGAGGAACGGCTTAAAGGGACAAGAAGGTCTCATCAGGAGAAGAAAACTGTTCCTGCAAGCAGGGTAGTATTTTATAAAATTCATACTTAAATCTTAATAATGCTCGTGTAGGATTATCCATATTATAGAAGGTAAAAACAGTACCTATCCAACAATTGCATGTAGAGTTAACCTATGTGTTCACCTACGTGTGCATTGGAATAAAACATTCAGCAACTGTATGAGGTAAGCCCCAGGGGAATAACATTAGATTATCTGAATCTATTATAAATATACTACAGAAAGGCATTGGAAGCAGTAGGAGTCCCCAGGGACTGTGCAGCCAAAACTGTGTGATGCATACAACTGGGATTTAACAGAGAATGCAGAAGCTGTAGTGAGGAAAATGACTGAGGTGTGTTGCTACTCTGGTTACATTACATCGAAGCAACAGACATGTTTGTAATAATAGGAAAAGGAATAACCTGCATACCCAGTCAGGTTTCCTTAAACAGCAGATGGCTATAAAATGCTTATTTGTGCAGTACCTAACAGCAGCTGAATGCACACAGATGCAATTTATTCTTTAGTTAGTGGAGAGGAAGGGGCAATATGCATAACGTACCAACAATAACTAAAAGCTCCTTGATGCTGATCACTTTGCTTTGAAGTTGATGCATTTTCTTTGCTGGGAGGGTGGGAGCAACAAAAATACACTGCCCTTGTAACAACACCTAAAAGCTCCTATATGCTAATGCATTTGTTATGCAGTTGATGTGTTTGTTCAAGGAGTTTTCAACCAGAATGCAAAGTTTTCCTAGCAACGAGTCCTGGCTGCTGATCGGTTTTTATGCCATTTTCTTCTCTAAAATTAGTCTAGCAACATGGATCCATGCATCCCTTACAATTAAAAACCACCCCTGAATGCATGTTTTTTAGGACAAAAGAATAATGAACCATCTACGAGAAGATGCGTCAGTATACTCACAACCATTTTACAGAGTATTTCAGTCACACCATGATATATATGTAATACTATAATCGAAATCCTTAATGACTGCTCCTGCTTGAGATTTCCACCTATACTTTAAACTTGTAAGCAGTTCTACCGTACTGTAATATCCTGCCTGCAGCGTGCTACTCAAAGTACAAATTATGTTGTATCTGCTTTGAGGCTTTGGTCATAAGTTAAATTATGTGTGTACTGTACGTTTGCTCACTTTTCTGCAGTTGAATTTTGTATTGTGTTGTGTATTGTATTAACCTCTTTAATATATGTTACGCTTTGTATCATTTTATATTTGACTCTGCCGTGTGTCTTGGGTCTTGTATGAAAAAGATCAGTGATACCAGACAACCTACCTGATAAACAAATACAAAATAAATAAAATTAAAAAAAATGCAGTTTCTCATAGGGTTATCATTTAGAGTTCACAATCTGCCTAACACTATGCTACACTGCATTTTCTGCGTACAAGAATACAGAGAGAGTAAATGCATCATCTAGTCTGACCTTTTAAGTAGATTTAGCGTTCTACCTCTTCCCCCTTTAGCCGTACCTTTGCCATTATTATTTTTCCAAACATTCTACATTATCTTGAGGAACTCTTAAAATTATGTTATGGTATCTGGTTTTATAGGCACCCTTACCCTAAGTAGGAAACTGTCTGACAAGAGTGGCCCATCATTTGTCTTGGTGTAGTAAGAGAAGGACACATTTGCAGGTTCCATCCAATGGAGTGAGTTTATAGTGGAAGAAACCTAAAAATAAGTAAAGAGTGTACTCTTATTAAAGAAAGACCTTACTCATTAAAGATAGAGCATACTCGTACTAGAGAAAGAGTGTACTGCTATTAGAGGATGAATTCCACTTTGCCAATAAATACTCTAGTATTAGGCAAGGTGATAGTTTGGTTTGGAAAGAAAGAGAGGTCAAGTCACTGTCCCAGATGTCTGAAACAATTCCACCATATCAATTCAGTTGGGACTACAGGTTACATAGCTCCAACCTTAAGTGAAGCCTTTATCGGGAAAAGGGCCAAAAAGTATTGCTTTCATTTTTGCAGTAATTTATAGAAAATATTTTATGTAAATTAATGACTAGTCCAAAGTGTTGAAGACTAATATTCAGGGTGGTCCAATGTGAGGAAATTAATAAATGGGGGAAACACTGGATTCAGTGTAATACCCATGTAGAACAGTGACACTGGTGTAACTATGAAGAGGGATTTTTCGACCTCTGATTATCATAATTGTTGTACAATGCAAGCTAAGTCAGTTGGAGCCCCTCTTCATAAATGTATCTAAAAGCAGGGGATGGAAGCCCCTAGAGAATTATAAAGTTAGATCAGTGAACAAAGCACTTCTTAGCCCCTTTAAGTCTCTAGATGGCATGCATCGGTTAGACTTGAGCTGTGACAGTAGTAAGGGCCTAACCAAAACCCCATGTTAACATTCACATGGGGATGTCAGATAACTGATAAATATCTAGGTTATCACAGCACACAGTCTGCTTATTCATCTCTCTCATTTCACCGAGAATGTTATTGGACCAGTCTTACAAGACAGACTAGGTCCTGCTGAAGGTAAAGGTTGCCTAAAAAAATAAATGCTGTGGTAGCATAATTCTTAACTTTAGACACATTTACAAGTTACATTGCTGAAAGGAAAGGTGGCAGAGAGCTGACGTTTTAAATGTATGAATGAGTTGGCAGACCTTAAGCCAGAAAAATCATGAGGGATATTAGCAGGCACTGTGACTGATCTGTCAGAGCTAAAGAAGTGCTTACATGAGTGCAGCAAGAAATGGATGTTTTAAAGGTGCACAATAAAGACACTAAGCAATGAAGAGAAATATAAGATGGAAAAAATAAAAGACAGAAAGACAAAGATCATAGAAGTATGCATTTTTGAGGCTGCAGGCAAAAAACAACATTGAGAATTGTTTGTGGCAAGACAACATCTACATATAGACCTACCGGAAAAGAAGGAAAAGGGGCGTTAAAAGTCATTCACTGAGACAGTGTTCAGGGTGATTTCTGACAAACCACCAGATGGTGGCTTACAAACAGATAAACAGGTTTACACATTGCACTCAGGAATCAAATTAGACGAGGCACTTAATATGTAAGATATACAGATATAATGCTAAGCACTGGCAGGTCTGGAAGGAAGATGTGCTGCAGGGCTTAATAATGCAAGTCAGTAATAAGCATACAGAAGATCTGTTTAGTGATATTTATCCAGTAGACAACCAGAGTCCAATTCTGTTATGTGGCATATGAGGCTCATATTCTGATTGCTGCATAGGGGATGGGGGTGGGGGATGAGCTTTGGCTTTAAAATATGAAGATGAGGAAAGACTGATTGCACTGAAATAAAACATATATAGATGTGGGGCAAAGTCCTGATCTACAAGGGAATTGGGAAGGGGTTATGCTACAAACTGATAGGGAGTATATGAATGAGCTATGTGTGAGCAACTCACATCATCAGAAAGACAATTGCAACTTTGTAGGACAATGTTATATTTTATTATGCTCATCTATGTGTATTGAACTCACACCTGATACTTTAATGCTTTTCCAATTAACAGATGCATTACGTCCAAAGTAATGGATCACTGCAGGCTTTGCTTCTATAAAACATCATCTGATTGTGCAGATTGTACCTGTGCTTGATAGCAGGCTGTGGTTTCTTCATCTACTGCAGTCCCCTTTTGAATTGTGCTATGAGAGTATTAAACAGCTGGTGTTACAACTTATGATTAAAACATAACATAGTCACAAATTTATTGTAACTCTAATTTTATCAAAATGAAATGGCCTATAATAGTAGATTATTCTAGAACTACTACACATACTCATAAAATGAGTTTGTGTTATTTAACAAAATAGTCAAAGGTACACTCCCCTTTTATCTTAGATATTGTTGGAAGAAAATCCCACGTATTCTAAGCTTTAAGTAAGGGAAACAAGCCAAGAATGATTCTTTCCCTACTTAGAATGCATTTTGATCTCTCAGTCTGGATTAGTGCCCATCACAAAGTGTCCCACGTCTTGGGATAGTGCCATGCATGCTAAACATGCTTACTGTTCAAAAAGATTCACAAAACAAGGTAATTAAGGTACGTACACCATAATATAACGTATCATATTTAGATTTATTCCACATAGACCCTTACTGTACGATGCTGTACATGTATAAAATTTTTTTTTTGCAAAAGATACATAAATGTCCCAGTTAATGCTTAAAATGTGTCTGCTAAAGCTAAGAAACACAATCAGCCCTTATTCTGCAAACCCTAGCAGGCAACTATCAAGCTGACACACAGACAATGAAATAATTGTCACTGGCAGAGACAATCAGCATTCATTAAAGTCTCACTACTAAAATAGCCAAGTACATCTGTATAAGAATATACATGATAGCAGTCCATGTTCACATATTAGTAGGATTGCTGCTTCAGAATAATTAATTATACATTTGAATTGGCCAAAGGCAGACATCTATCCATCTGGCATAACCTACACAGGTTCACTGAAAACAGAAAAGCCAAACTAAAAAGCTAAAAAGGGATGAGAGGGTGGCCTAATGGTTAAGGTGTTTGCCTTACAAACACAAGGTGCAGGGTTTGATTTTCACAAGGGATAATTGGCTAGGCTTACAATGGCTTGCAAGGGCAGTTAGCTTAGTAATAACTTACGAATCTACATTAGTCTGTGAAGTTCCGTCTCGTCCTTGCTTTTAGTTTGTATGGCTTTTCTGTTTTCAGTGAGCTAGTGGTGTTTGTGTACCATGACTGTGGATGGAATTCCAGGTTTGATTGAATTGTTCATGAGTAATGATAAGGATTCACAAGGACTTTCTGCTTCTCTTGGCAACCTCACATTACTTGTCCAGCAACTTACTGGGAAACTGGAGGAAGTGCTTTCACAGAGAATTACGGACACACATGTTAGTACATCATGTACTTTACCACTAAGGTCTAATGGTAAGTGAAATAAGAGATTGTGTTAATGTTACAGGCTTATATGGTAACAGTACGGATGTGCTTATCATTAATGAATGGATACAGAATACGTTTAGTTTCAATACTAATATACAGAGTAGAGAAAAAGGTCTTTTTGAGTGCTTCGACAAATTGGATTATAAGTTATTTAAGTTAAAAAAACTACATCTGGAAAACATGTACCTTTTGGAATCCATTAAGGTTTGTCAGGTTCCAAAAGATCTCCAGATATGGTGTTATCCAATGGGGATGGAGACAAATTCTTCATTGCATCATGAATTAATGCAGTTTTTTGATAAAATTGGATGTGAGTATATGGGAATTATTATTAAACATAATGCTAAAACTATCAATTATTTAATTTAAGAAGTAGATGTTTTATCTAAATTCATCACTACTCACTCTGAATTTAAGTACCACACGCTGGAATATGCCCAGATTTTTGATAGTATTGACCACAAGATATAATCTATAAAAAATACTAAAAGCAAAAACTTGAGTGAGACTATTTAGCATACCAGAATGGGCAGGCTTATCCTAATCCACCTGACATGCAAGTTTTGGACAGAGGGGAAGGAGGAATGGAATTGTCAGTTATGATGACATGAATAACAATGATGAACCTGATTTTGAAGTTACTGATAATATTAATTAGCAGGAAGTGAGAAATTAAGATAATGGATGTCACCCTTTAGGGGAGCCTTCATTAAGAAGATCCGAGAGAATCAGGAACCGGAATAATGCAAACAACTAATGGGGGACAAGACAAATGAACATACCTCAACAGAGGAACCAATCTGACTGACTTCATTGGAACCAGCCCTGTAGGCGGAAACAACAGTGGTCCAATCAGAATTTAAAGAGGAAATGAATAAAATTTCTTCTTTAACAAAAATAGCTATCAGAACAGAACTTGAACAATCGTGAATACTTGTGGGGAACAAAGGTGATTGCCCACTCCCACTGTAGATTTGATCTGGGACACTCCCCCCAGTCACATTTCTTTACCTCATTCTACCTAAGAGACTCCTTCTGCACTTGTTTTTAGTCATTTTTAATTTAATTGCATTTTTTAACTCTTTCATCTAAAATTGCTACATACTCAAGTGAGCCAGCTTGCACTGCATTTGAATTGTTTTTACTGCTGTTTTAGCTACTTTTCTGTCTAAAAAAAAAAAAAATCTAAGCCTGTTTCCTACCTTTCCTGTAGCTAGTGTAGTCCAGATTCAGATTTGCTGTATCCAGGACTGTATGTAAGCTTCTGAGCCCCATAAGCTTTCTGTGTTGGAGGGAAGCCTTCTAGCTTATCAGTGGGAGTGGTAAGCACTAGGTAACCTATCTACCACATAACGTGTGGTTCTGGGCCAGAAATTGTAGTTATTGGCCATTTGGGCAATTTTTCCATCTCTCTCAACTTTCTGATTTTAAAGCCCTCATATGCACCTTTTCCCCCTTTCCTGTAACTAGTTTAGTCCAGATATAGGTACTTAGTTTTAGCACTTGAATTTGCTTATTCGTGATCAGCACTTGTTCAGAACTTGTTGTAAGCACTAAATAACCTACTAATTACTACAACATTCAACCTTCCTCATTACCTAGAGGAAAACAATTTTGGTACTTACTTTCCTCACTTGCTTAGTTAAAAACAGCTCTTGTACTCACTTTCCTCACATATCTACTGTTATATACTTTTTTTCTAACTTATTGTTCTTATCCAGTATTACATGTTTTATTCCAATTATTGTACTAAATGTCTAACTTATACTATTATTTTGAATATGTATTGTTGCTCTCCTCCTCTGTGCTTTGAGTTTTCTCCCCGGGCCTCCACTGAAAACGGATATGTATCCAGCTGGACTATCCCGGTCAACAAATGTAAAATAAATAAATAAATAAATAAAATAAAAATCTAGAGGAAAATAGTTTTTTATTCAGGCATGTCCAAGGGTCAGCTCCCAGTGTTCTCTCCTGTCTATCTGATTAATCTGGGCATCTTGGGGCAATGTAGAAATTGCCTCATGTACACAGACAACCCTCTCCTCCTACCACCCAACACTACAACCTGTGAGAAATGCACTTATCTAGCCAAACTGGAGGTAAAGCTCTCTCCAACCAAGACTGAACTTGACAGTCAAGAGGAGAAGGTAAACACTTGCACCACACTACACTCAACACATAGTCTCACTAAATCTACACCACCAAAATCCACATATAGAAACACAAAAACATTTGCGGAGGCTCTCAATAATAATCTGCTCAAGCAACAGAGACCACCAAAGCAGAAATGTAAGCAACCTCCACCCCTCAACACAACCCAAATGACACATAGCCCACAGACTCAGTGTGCCACTCAACCACAGCCAATAAGGCAAAACAACGTACCCAACACACTAGTCATAGGTGACTCTATAGTCAGGCACACTGATGTCCCACTCACCAGGCTAAACAAGGAGAAGGTTACTGTCAGCTGCCTGTCGGGTGCCAGGATCCGCCACATAACCCACGCACTCAGGTCACTCCACAACAAGTACAAATATGACTCTGTCATTGTCCATGTTGGTGTGAATGACCTGAGATGTACCTCCCTGGACTACATGAAAAGAGACATGGAAGAGCTGTCCGATCTTGTAGCCCAGGCAGGTATGACCCTAGCCCTGAGTAGCATTCTGCCATCACCCAGAATGATACTGCAGTACAAGGACAAAATGATTGACTTCAACAATTGGCTAAGCTTCTGGTGTCATTCTAAAGGGTTTCAGTATATGTCTGCCTGGGATGACATGGTCGACAGACCACAATGCTTTGCCAGAGATGGCCTGCACCTGTCACCCCTGGGATTCCGGATACTGGCTAAGGTTCTTGCCTCCCCTATAGTGCCTTTTTTAGGCAAGGTTCAAATGACAAATTCACCACCATAACAGGAACAGGCAAGCAAAAACTGAGGGTGATGCTACTTGATGCTAGAAGTCTAAATCTCAAAATGCACTCACTCGAGGCACTCCTTAAAATGGAGAACATCAATATCTGTGCAGTCACTGAGACCTGGTTCAAGGCTCCAGAGACCGCCCCTGCACTACCAGGCTATAACTCATACCACACATTTCGGCCATGTAACCTGGACCAGAACACCAAAGGTGGAGGTGTGTCCATATTCATTAAGGATATCCACACCTCCGGGCTAGTTGCACAGCCATAATGCAGCCGAGGTTATCCAAGTGCAACTAATTCTGGGCAAAACTGCAATCCAAATTGTAGCTTGCTACAGATCCCCCACCATGCCCCAGGATTCCCACTCCTTTTTTCTTGATGTACTGGAAAATATTAGGGTTCAATCAAACACCCTAATAATGGGCGATTTCAACTACCCCACCATTAACTGGGAAAACTACTCATGTACCAACTCCTTCGCTCAACGCTTTCTGGAATTCATAAACTCCAATGTCCTGGATCAACTTATCCACACCCCCACCAGGGGCAACAATATCCTAGATCTAATCATTACCAACATGAGTGACCGGTGTTCCACACCTGAAGTCAATGCCTCATTGGTCCGATCCGACCATAAGCTAATTACCCTAGATATCCACATCCTGCCCCCCCCCCCACCCCCATTAAGGAAGCCATGGTAAAAAATTTCTCCAAAGCCAAGTTCATGCTTCTTAAGACAGAAGTGGTGAACTTCATGACACCCATGCAGATGGACAATACAGTTACGACTACTGAATCCTACACAATTGCACTTTATAAGCACTTACACAAGTGCATGGATCATGCTATCCCAAACAGAACCAAGACACTATCCTCCAAAAAAAGTAAGCAAATCTGGTGGTCCCCTGCCATAAACAAACTGTACAACAGAAGGAAGAAACTGTTGCGAAAGAGAGTAAAATCCCATGAGTGGAGGAGCTCCCTGGTCAGCCTCAGTAAGAAGCTGTGATCCCTGATAAAATCCTCCAAAGCTAGTTACGAAAACAAAATCACCACTGATTCTAAAGACAACCACAAAGCATTCTATAGCTATGTCAAGAATCTCAATGGCAACACTCAGATCTGCTCTGAGTTACAGCACAATGGCACTAAATATACAGACCCAACTGATATTGCCACCATCCTGGCAGATAGGTTCAGTGCTAACTTTACCCCCTCTCATCCCCTAAAGAGCCCATCTCTATACCAGAAGAATGCAAAGTTCCTGTAATCACGACTGCACAGGTACAAAATCACACTCTCCAAAGCCAAGAACACAGCATCCGTGGGACCAGACAACATCCCAGCCTGCGTTCTACATGAACTACAGAATGAACTGGCACCTCACCTAAGTACCATGTTCAGTCATAGCCTTACCTCAGGCTTTGTGCCCGCTGAATGGCGCACAGCGACAGTACCCATGAACTACAACATAGGTGGTAATATACTTAACACCAAAAGTATGATGAGACCTTGGGGCACAGGTGGACAGTAGTCTCTCCTTTGATAATCACATCGCCACATTAGTCAGGAAATCCTTCTACATGGCACACCTCATCACAAAAGGTTTCTCATCCAGAAAAAAAGAGGTCATTGTTTCCCTCTACTCATCACTCATTAGACCCATTATAGAGTACAATGCCCCTTTCGGTATGTACCTCACAAGACATCTACAACAACTGGAAAGGCTGCAGAAATACCTCACAAAGAGGATTAGCAGCCTCAAACAGATGCCCTACGCAGACCGTCTTAAAAAACTCCAGCTTTACTCCGTCGCATATCGCCTACTCAGGGGTGATCTCTGCCTAACATACAAAGCTATGTCAAACCCAGAGCTGTTGGACTTGCTCCACTTAAAGAAGTCCCAATCCTTTTGAGCTACATGCTCTAGGGACCTAAGCCTTGTCACCACAATAAACAGAACATGCTGGAGGGATAGATTCCTGTCCTAGAGACTTCCCATACTCTGGAACAGACTACCTATCTATATCAAACAAAGCTCCTCATTAGTACTCTTCAAGAAAAATCTTGATGATTCAATGGAAGATAGGAAATTCACCCCGGGGATCACTTTTGTAACTCTGCCTGACAGTGGCATAGGAAAATAATTTTCTTGGGTAGCAAAAGCCAAGGTACCTTTTTGGCTGGGCTTGTGCAGGCCTTAGGGCCAATAGCCTAGTACCTACCTATGAACCTATAAGATCTATAATTATTCTCACATACTTATTGATGAGGATATGATACAATTATTTTCAAGGGGGATTTCTTTCATCCCTGATCGTACCACAAATGTTACAGAGACTATTGCTGATTTAAAATTATCCAGAAAATAACAAAAGAGACAATACCATGGCAACACCACAGCTCGTTGTAAAATTTTAAAGTAGACAAACTCCAAGTATTAAACGCTTTCACATTTCAAAGAACATTTCTTCAGACTTTAATACAGCAGTCATCTTCCATCTAAATTAAATAGTGTCATTTCTACTGCATTCTCCAATCACATACTAAATGCAATTATGACATCACGAAGACAATTAAAACCGTAAAATTCATCATTTATACACCACTACATATATATATATATATATATATATATATATATATATATATATATATATATATAAACTTTTAATAATTACAACTAGCTATATCTACAAAACAATACTATTAACAAAAGTCTGACTAAATTAAAGATATCATAGTCTAACCTAACTTATTGATAAAATCACTACAAAAATACCTAATGTGCATAAGGCCAGACTGCTACACATTAAAACTAAATAACATGATATAGTAATCCTAAAACGCATCATGAAATACAAAAATAATAAATTAAATATATAAAAACTATAATTTAGCCTAATACATCAGTAAAGTGTTTAATGTGCATAGGGTTATGCCGCTAAAAAGGTTTTAATGTGGCCTTGTCATTCAAACCACATGCTCGATGTGCTTGTCGACACATTATCCACCTATTTTCCTGTTCTTCCGTGTAGTTCTTAACATCTCCTAGTCTACCAGTCTTCTTATTCAAGTCTAATGCTCTGAACTTAAATTTATGTGCCATACCATAACTCATCACATGCCTAGTAAGCGCATTGCCTTCATCCTCTCTATTTATGGCATATACCTGTTCTCTGACATGTTCCCTAAGGGTTCTCTTTGTCTTGCCCACATAGAAAGATTTACATATCTGACATTGTGCCAGATACACCAAGTCCCTAGTCCTGCAATCAGCATAGCATCTAAAAATATATTCATGTCCAGTATCTGGATGTACAAATTTAATGTCACCTGCCATTTATATATATATATTGGTTACAATGTCTACAGGAGAACGTTCATTGTCTTTGAGAATATACCTCCATTTTACTGTCATCTTCATAACACAGTAGTCTTTTTAATGATTTAGTATTTCTGTAAGTAAAGCTAGGCTTTGTCCCTACTATTTCTGATATTCTGTCATCTGTAGTTAATAAATTCCAATTATTATTGATTATCTCTTTGATTCTCAGATTCTTGTTCGTGAATGGAATTACTACCCTAGTAGTCTTATATCCTAGCCCTTCCATCTGGGCCTTCCCATCAATATTTCTGTTTTTACAAAAAAATGGCTTTCCTTTACCTGTCCTCTGTGTTGTATTCTCATTGAATAGCTTTAAATGTTTATATATATATATATATATATATATATATATATATATATATATATATAGAGTGGTATATAAATGATGAATTTTAGGGTTTTAATTGTCTTTGTGATGTCATAATTACATTTAGTATGTGATTGGAGATTGCAGTAGAAATTACAATATTTAATTTAGATGGAAGACTGCTGAATTAAAGTCAGAGGAAACGTTCTTTGAAATGTGAAAGCACTTACTGCTTGGAGTTTGTCTACATTAAAATTTTACAATGAGCTGCGATGTTGCCGTGGTGTTGCCTCTTGTTATTTTCTGGATTTATATTGTTTGTTCTTAAGAGGCACCTTGTCCAGGACTGCTCTTGTTTTGATATAAAAATATATTTAAGGAAATTGAATTTGGCATGTATTTTCAATCAAGCACTACAAGTATTAGATACATTGAGAACTTCGAGCACCTTTCATCCACCACCACATCTCTTGTTAGGTATGTATGAAAAAGTATGTGAATTTGATTCAAGAAGGACTCTAAGTAATAGAATGAATATAAGACAACAAAATCTGATGAGGGATGAAACAGAACTTATTACATTCTTGAGAGGGCAGAATATTCGTACTGTGATGCCAGATAAAGGTGGAGGCTTGGTGTTGATGGATGTTAATGATTATGATAATAGGGTTCTTTTCCATCCTACATAAGCACAAGAAATCAAGTATTAATCAACTTCATATAACATATCAGAATATTGCGTTGCAAATCAGAGGCATAGTTATTGATAGAAGGATCTCCTTAGAAGAATGTAATTATCTTAATACACTGGTTCTCAGTACTACTATATTCAGAGTTTCAAAGCTACATAAGAATATACATGAACCACCAGCATGGCCAATCATTTTGTATGGGAGAGGTTCTGTTACATATGCTAGTGCAAACTTTGTGGACTACAAAATGAAACCATTATTGAAAAATGAACAAAATTTGTGTAGGGATTCTTGGTGATTTTTGGAAAGAATTAACCAGTTGGAATTTTGTGAAGATAATTTTCTGGTCAGCGTAGATGTCGAGGATCTCTATACTGTTATCCCCCACAATGATGAAATTTCCTGGTTCATTGATTATCTCAGGAGGAAAGGAATAATGCAAAAAGAGATTAATATATATGAGGAACTCATGGAAATAATTTTGGCAAATAATTTTATTGGTTTAATGAAGAGTATTTTTTGCAGAAAGAAGGTGTGACAATGGGCAGACCAGTTGGATCATTATTTGCCAATATTGTTATGCTTAAATGGGAGCACAGATATATATTCATTAGCTCTTTCCATATGAATATCAGGTTGTACCAACAATTTTAGGATGATATTTTTATTGTTTGGAAGTGGACTGAAGATGAGATCAAGGCCTTCACGAGTTATATAAATGGCACCACTTTGTTTCTCGCATTCACTTATAGTTTTAATTATTTTCAAATTCCATATTTGGATGTTCTCTTAATTAAGGATAATATAAGCAGGCATGATCTGTCTTGGATTTATAGAAAGGAAACATTTTCAAATAATTATTTACATTTCTCCAGCTCCCATATTTATCAGAAGAGAGGGAATATTAAAGGACAATTGGTCTGTGCTGCCTGTATGACTACTACAGAGCAACATTATATGGAGGAATGTGAAACTATGAAGAATATGTTTCTCAACGGGGGATATCCAATAGTCTTGGTGAATGAAATTTTGTATGAAGTTACTCAAAAAAGAAAAATGGGACATTTTGTACCTCTGTTAAAAGGGGGATATCCATCATATCCCAGAGGATCAGCTTAGGTAAATTCATACTCCTTCACTTTACTGTTTGTCATTGGTTATCACATTTGGCTTGGAGAGCCACACTATTAAATCTATTTTTAATAAATATTGGGATATTTTACATGAAGATTGAGACTTAAGAGTAAAGGTTGGGGAGGCTCCTTTAGTTGTTTATAAAAAGGTTATACACTCAAAAGCCTATTCCAGGATAAATATTCTCCCAAAATTATTAACCCAAGCATTTATAAATGTGGGAGATGCACTTATTGCAAATGGCTACTACCAGGAGGCAGGTTGTTCATTAAAGGGAAACAATTTTGTTTGAAGCAAAGGTTTGATTGTGAAAGTAATATTTACGAATATTTATATGATATAACTAGGAGCAAGAATACTAATGCACCCTCGAGACATATACTAGAACATGCTGGACATATATTAAAGTTTTCAACTTTGGAATTAATTACAATTGATCAGAGAGGTGGTCCTTGGAAAGTAAAACTAGAAGCAAGAGAAGTGTACTGGCAGATGTTTTGGAATTCATATTGTTGGCCAGGATTAAATGAATTGGCCATGATTACACTGTTCTTAAAGGTTAAAGCCTTTAAAAATAGCTGTAAAACAAAGTTTCTCATGATCACTTAATTGTGATTATGTGAGTTGGGGCTGAGGTTGCCATAGTAATAAATTAATATAATCTACTGTCAGACAGCCCATTAGAAGGTGGTGGCCCCTGTGGTGAAATTTTATTGGTTCACTTTTGGACATGTGATTTTAATGGTTCATTTAAATATGATGTTTTGTATTCTATTTGTCTGAAGAAGTTTTGTATATTACAAAATGAAAGCACTAACAGTTTAGTAAATTAGTCTGTAAACTTCCATCTTGTGCTTGAATTTGTTTTTAGTTTGTATAACCTACACAGGTCTCAGACATTCCTAGAGCAGAGCTGGTTTTGGTTTCTGTTCCAATCCAAGAATGTTAACATGACACACAGTAGAATAGGGAGAGCAGCCTGTGCCATCTTTCTCTCTCTCTTTTTAGAGTATTTATTTATTTGTTTGTCTATCTTTGTTGTCTGGGATAGTCTGACTGAGCAAAGCCTGTTTTCAGTGGTGGCCTGAGGAGAAAAGCTCCATCTAATTACATCCTACATATTACATGTACACAAGTATAATTTGCAATGGCATACCATATATACATGTGCAATTTACAATAACATATTTAGCTGTCAATCTTGTCTATTATATTAATATATGTAGACATTTACAGGTAGTTAAGCACTGTGTCATCAGTAACATTTATGTATTTGCTAGTCATGCTACAAAATTATTTAAAGTATTAATTTTATAGCATAAAGTGTAGCTAGATAAGCACAACATGGAGGTACATACATTTTAGCAGAATAACTAGAGTTTATAGTGCGGTAGAGGAGCTAGGAAGTTACAAGCAATTTAGGTAAAGTGAGTAAAGGGAAAAAGAGAGAAAGATGTGTACATGACTGGAAAGGGAGTAGGTTAAGACAGGGAAGAAAGATAGAGGAAATGCTGGGATATTGGAGTGTCAGCCTGGTGCCAATCATGAAGATGACTAGGATTTATTGGGTCTATATTACTTCAGAGAAAGATGTATTCAGAGAATACGTCTTCATCGCTCACCAGCCGGCAAAATTAACTTCAGTGAACCCCAGAATTTTTACCATGGTTCGGAAATGCTTGCCCACCAAACTTATGGAACACAAAAAGTACTAAATTAAATCCACCCAATTTGGGAGCTTTGCACCCCACACCCCCCAACATGGGGGCTGTGCCCCCCACACACCCCAGCTATATATACCATCTCTGAAGTCGCACTACAGTGGGGAAAAGGGCAAAGTTGAGAGGATGGACAAGTGTTTCCAAACCGTGGGAAAAATTCCACGGTTCACTGAAGTTAATTTTGGTGCTGGAGAGCGTTAAAGACATATTCCCCTGAATATGTCTTTCGCTGAAGTAATATAGACCCAATTTATTCAGATGTAGTTTGAACAGGCTTTTAAAGTGCAGTTGTTTGTCTGTGAGTTTGATGTGTTCAGAGACATAGCAGGAGTAAAATGACTCTCCATTTGAGTTATTAGACTTTGTTGTTTTAAAAGAACTTGTTGGCAGGGCAGTGGTCCCCTGAAGGAGAGTAAGGCAGTAAGATGTTTTAAAATATGGGGCATTTATCTGGGTACCAAATAAGTTTTTGTGCAAATACTAATTGTGAATGTGTTAAGACATTGCTAAGTCTGAGACAGTTAAGTTGCCGTAAGGTTTGAAAGTGATGGGTTCCACATGTTGAGTTAGTGGCAAATTTAGCAATTTTATTATAGCAAGAGGCTGGTTTGGATTCAAGAGTGGTATTTAGATTAGTTAGGATTGATGATACACAAAAGGAGCGCTTGGAGAAGTTGGTTAAAGCTAATGTGCCATGATGTGCCCTTGAGATATTATCTGGCTCCACAGAGGAAGCATAGTTTCTGATTGGTCTTATTTATAGTTTGTATGATATAGTAGTCAAATCTGAGATTTTCATCAATGATAACTCCTAGGCATAAATGTGCATAGCCACTTCTATTTTAGTGTTGTCTGCTGATGTAATTAGGAAAGATTGATTTTGTTTGTTATTTTGTTTTGGGATGAAGAGTGTTCATTTCATTTTGTTAAGATTAAGGAGAAAGCATGATTTTTTAGTCAGGTTTCAATAGAGGTATAAGAAGTTTGATTAAATTCCTGGAGTTTGGAGAGATTTGGAGCAGCACATGTTAATGCCGAATCATTAGCATATTGGATGATGCCTTTGTGTTTTGTGGCAGTAAGAGTTTATGTATAAAGGTGTTAAAGAGGTGTGTCTGAGCACTGAGCCATGAGGGATCTCCCATCGTGACATAAACCTGATGCCATATGACTGCTTGTTTTCTTTCAGACATAAAGCTAACGAACCATGTAAAAGAGTATTGAGAAAGTCTGATGAAAGCAAGTTCAAAGAGTAAATGCTGATGTGATACTGTGCTGAATGCCTTAGATAAGTCTAAAAATATTGTTGACAAAAGTTTGCCATTATTTCTAATTGATTTATCGTGTTAGCAAAATGCAGTAGGGCAGTGGTTGCCCTGTGATGGGGTCTGAAACCATGCTGTGTGTTGGAAAGTAGGTTATTGGAGCTGAGATATTGTATAAGTTGTGTGTGGATACACTTTTCTAGTGGGGATAGGATAGCTATGGGTCTGTAATTTTTAAAATCAGTTGATGTACCCTCTTTGTGTAATGAAATAATATAGGGATGTTTCCAGATTGCAGGAACATATTGTTCAGAAATTGACCTATTGACCAGTACAGACCTGAGGAAAGCAATGCTATCAGCAGGTATTTTTAGATATTCTGAATTGAATTTGTCAGCAGCCAAGGTGGTGAGTTCCAATTTAAGTAGATAGTTTTTTTATAGTAAGGGTAGGTGGGAGTGTGAGGTTGAAGTGATCGGAGAGATATGGATATGCTGAGGGGAGAGAAGTGACAGGGTCAATGTTAAATAAGGAAAGTATCATCTGTATAAAGTAGTTGTTGAACTGGGAGGAGATTGATTCATTGCAGTTGCTGGTTGTTGAGGAAGGAGTGGTAGTTTGGCGGGGGGTGTAGTAACCTGTTTAAGGATGACCAAAAAAGTTTAGTTTTTTTTAATGTATGTATTTTAAGGTTAATATAGTAGGTTTGTTTATCCAGTTTGCTATGGAATTTAGTAAGGCTTCTTAGGTGTCTGAATACATGTATTGAGTTTTGAGTCTTATGTTTACGATTTTCATTCTATGCTTTGTCAAGTTCTAAGATTAGTTGTTTTGTTTCCTTGGTGAAGGTTGGATTTCATTGAACGCTGGAGCTAAATCTTTAAGGATTTTTTAGGAAAATGTCATTGAAATGGCAGAGTCCAGAGGCATGGATTTTGATTTATAACAATTATACTGAGATAGTGTTTTAATAAAAGTGTCTTTGCTGAACTTGGCTAAATTTCATGTTTGGTTGTATATCATTTGTTTGTACTGGTTATTATAGCCTCTAATGGCATATATTAGCATGTAATCACTTGTATCTGGTAGGCATCTAACTGCAGTTACTTAATCTGGTTTATTGGTGAACATCCAGTCTAAGGTTGACTGCCTGCTGGAGTTTTCGTATATTCTAGTGGGGGATGAAATTAACTGAGTAAAGCCATATAAATTTCTGGATTCTGTTGGGGTAGTATTGTTTATAAGCTGCTAGTCTATGTTTAAGTCACCGAGGATGAGGATTTCATTTTGGACATTGAGATATCCAGTGAAGGAGATTTTTGGCAGTATTGATGGCTAAAGTATAAAGCTGAGATACAGATTGTTTTTCTATTATTAATTGTAAGTGTTGCTAAAATGATTTCAGCATTGCTAGAAATTTGGGTATAAGTAGAATTATAGTTAGGGAGTGTTTATAGAGAATTTAAACACCTCCTGCTCACTTGTTTCTCCTGTTAGTGTAGCTTATGTTAAATCCTGAAGGTGATGTCATTATCATGAATTTCTGGTTTTAGCCAGGTTTCTCTGGCAATGACTATATCTGGGGGAGTGGATAGTGAGGAAGACATGGATGTTTTGAATTTTATTACACGATTCTTAGGTTCATATTTAATAATCCTGGGATTCAGGATTCTGGGCAAGGCTTTTCCCTCCCCTATTGTGCTTTTTTTAGGCAATGTCCCACAGACAAATCTTCCAACATAAAAGATCTGCCAAAAAGCAAATTGTAGGTCATGCTGCTTAACGCTAGTAGCCTTAACCTGAAAATGCACTCACTGGAGGCTCTCCAGTACTGGAAGATGCTGACATCTGTGCAGTCACAGAAATGTGGTTTAAGGCTGCAGAGAGCACCTCTGCCTTAACAGGCTATACCTCATTCCACACATTCCAACCCCAAAATGAGGTCGGGAAGACTAAGGGTGGTGGAGTTTCTATTTTCATTAAAGATAATCACACCTCCAGACTGGTTTGCCAGCATGATGCACTTATAACGTCTCCAGGTGCAACTGACAATTGGCAAGACACCCATCCAAGTTATAGCCAGCTATAGACCCCCCCTCCATGACTCAGGACACCCATTCCTCCTACCTGGACCTACTTAAGTCCATCAAGGTACCCCCTAACACCCTAATCCTTGGTGACTTCAACTACCCCACCATAAACTGGGTGAACTATTTCTGTTCTAATGCACTCACCCAACGTTTCCTTGACTTCATCAATTCTAGCGCACTAGACCAGCTTGTCTCATCCCTCACAAGGGGAGATAGCATTCTAGACTTGGTTTTCACCAACATGGGCAACCGCTGCACCACTCCCATAGTAAGTTCTTCTCTGGTGAGATCAGACCATCGGTCTGTATCATTTGAAGCATCTTTCTCATCCAACAACCCCCCCCCCCCCAGCCATAACCAGGTTAAAAAAAATTCTCAAAAACTGACTACAACCTTTTAAGGGAGGGAATCAGTAGTTTCATACCACCCCCCCCCCAGAGAATGCAGACAAATATGCTGAACAGTATGCCAGTGCAGTATACAAGCACCTGTACAGCTGGACTCAGCCATACCCAACAGAACTAAAACCTGCTCCTCAAGGAAACACAAACCTATGTGGTGGACATCCTATATCAACAGGCTTTACAACAAATGGAAGAAACTGTTGGCCAAGGGTAAAAAGGCACAAACTGCCAATTAGAAAAACTCCCTCCTTAGCCTCCACAAGCAAATTAGATCACTAGTGAAAACCTCCAAAGCCAATTATGAATCGAAACTAGCCTCCGAAATAAAGGCTAACCACAAAGCATTTTTCAGTTACGTCAGAAACCTCCATGGCAAATCCCAGGTTTGTTCCCAATTAGTTCTTATGGTACCACTTACACTGATCCTGTTGACTTAGCCAACCTGCTAGAAGAGATGCTCTGCTCAAACTTCACCCCCCGTCCCCCTCAAAGGCCCATTCAACATCCCAGATACTTGTCCGGAACCTCAGAGCTCCGTAGATCATGTTAAGACCCTATTCAAGGCAAAGAACACAACTTCCATGGGACCTGATAGTATTGCAGGCTGTAGTTTGCAACATCTCCAGCAAGAACTAGTCTCGCCATTGAGCACCCTATTCAACCATAGCCTAAGTACAAAAGTAACAAAACAATCCTGAATTCGTCACCCTGGCAAAACAGACGTTAAAATAAACTGTAGAGCAAGAAATGGATAAAGAAACTTTAATCATAAAACGATGAATGGTAAAACAACAAACAGGCCTAAAAACGATGAGCGCTTTTAGCGTAACTCGCCTTCATCAGATCTAAAGATACAGAAGCTCCTGTTGGTTGAAATAAAAATAAACAGCCAATCATATTACTAACACTAAACACACCTTCATTTCACGACCAATAAAAATCTGCAGAACTGGACTCAGGAAATAACATGTAGCTTGGAATAACAATCCAATCAGAGGTTCGCTAAAAATTCATTGTCCAGTCACTGAATCTCAGTAAAATCCATGATGGTAAATGAAACAAAACAATCTCTATTGAAAAGCAGCATAGATTAAACTTTAACTCTTATCTAGAGTCTCTTGTTATAACCATAATCACCTGTTTAACAATGAATGAATATGAACTGTTTAATGAACTGATCCGTTCATATAATAACTATAGTCAAAATTTAATTTTAATGCTATCATCTACCTGTATTCACGGCTGCAGACTTCAGTTTATGTCTAAATGGTAGAACTTCCTGGTTATGCCTGCCCGTTTACACAGCTGCAGGTTCTAGACCATAAAGAGTAAGTTTAAGAAACTAACAATACTTATAAATATAACCACCTGCTTATGGCCAGAGGTGGCATAACCACTGGGAGATTTTGGCCTATTAGAAGATCAATTAAAAATGTGGTTAAATCTGCCATGAAATCCGCCTACATTACTCAACTATGGGAGGGCAAAATAAAACTTCTCCTCTGTTGTTACATAAATCAGCACATTTGCAGAACTTAATATAAATCAAACAGATGTATACAATCAGGTCTGTCCGCATATAGCAGCTACAGACACCTGAAATAAAGTATTTATGAAAAAGGAGGTTAGCAGAATGATAACCATGTCATTAGGCTTGATGGTGCAGTGAGATAGCAGTCCAAGGAAAGGTATAATATACTCCTGGGTGGCCAATCAATGAATAGCGAACTAATATACAATAGATAATAGGATGGCATATCAGTATACGTTAAGGTAAATGTCCCTTAAATTTAAATATGCAGATGTTATAACCAGTCATAGGCACAAATTAAATGGTATAGCCAATAGCATGAATGCCCAATATGAGAGCAGTTTAGATTATGCTGCCATTTAAGTGTAATACAAATAAAAACAATTCTAGATCATAAAGAACATATAAGGAGCAAAAATGCAATCCAAACAGACATACTAAAGTTGCGATCATTGTGAAAAAATAGACTATGATACTGCTTAGAGCGCTTAAATAAGACAAATGTATCCTTTCTAATAATATCTACTTAAATTACTAGGGATGCATACTGATGTAAACAAAATTCACTAGGTAGTACAAAATAACTAGCCAGTGAAGGGTTACTTCTGGGTGGCCAATCAATAAGTAACCAATTAAAATGCAGCAACTATTACAAAAGCAAATCAGTGTACCTTAAAGGTACAGATGTTGTAGCCAGTCTAAAGCTTAGATCGTATGGCATGGCTAATAGCATAGCGGTCCATAAAAACAGTTTAGGTTATGCTGCCGTGAAGTGCAATACTATATCTGGACAAAATGGAAAAATGAAGCGAGTGTGTAAACCATAAAGAACATATAGACAGTAAGATGCAATCTAATTACACATATTAAAATTGCATTCATTGTATATGAACATAAGCTGTAATACTGCTGAGTTAAACATCTAGAATTCACATTGAATTACGGCAATTATGCATCTATTTAGGTCCGCTTAGAAACATGGAAGGTAATAACAATCGCTGTTGAAATCTTGGAATGCTATTAGCACAAAAATGTAAATGGCTACAGCATTGAGCACACTAATTGCCATACACTTCTGTGAGCCAATAAAAGGAAGTAATAAGAAAGTAGCCAATCACTGTAAGACTATATTAATATAAAATGAGATTAAAATCTATTTTAAAAAATTCTAACAAAAACAAATCAAATTGAACTCAGTCTAATAAAATTAAAAGCATTGACTAAAGTGAACTGCAGACAAATCTGAAAATAGGATGATTAGTGATTGCCCAAATAAGCTAAATCTACAAAAATATATAAAAATATATCTACAAAAAAAAAAAAAAAATATATATATATATATATATATATATATATATATAGTTCCCTATCAGAAGCCTGAAACACTATAAGCTTGAAAATCAAAATCCTGAAACCAAAAGCCTGAAAATTCAAAATCCCAAAAACCCAAAATCCTGAAACTCAAAATCCTGAAAAAACAAATAATGCTAATATGTCACTATAAAGACACTAATATCTACCAACTGACGCTAACCCTAACCCTAACCCTAAGGTCCGTCACTATCACACACTCACCTGACCCGCGCCCTAACCCTAACTCACTTAAACCGCCCCTAACCCCAATATTTGTCACTATTGCATACATGCCTAACCTGCGCCCTAACCCTAACTCACTTAAACTGCCCCTAACCCTAACATAAAACCAACCGCACACTTATCTGAACCCAAAGCATGACCTAACACCACAGGGCTAACAATAGCAAAGCCACAATGACGTCAGTATGTCCATTTTGTGTTTTCAGGATTTTGGGTTTTCGGGATTTTGAATTTTTAGGCTTTTGGTTTCAGGATTTTGATTTTCAAGCTTATAGTGTTTCAGGCTTCTGATAGGGAACTATATATATATATATATATATATATATATATATATATATATATATATATGGTAGCCCAAGTAAAAAAGTAACCAATCACTACCAAACTATACTAACATAAAGCAAGATTGGAATATATTTCAAAAGATTCTAACAAAAACAAATCAAATTAAACTCAGTCTAATGAAATTGAAGGCCCTAACTAAAGTATGACTGATGATGGATAAAGTGAACAGCAGACAAATCTGGAGATGGAAAAAAACCTTTACTATGAGTCATCACCCAAGTAAGTTAAATCTGCAAAAAATATGGTTGCATGGGTCCTCTGTTGGACAGAAAAAGAGAATTTTTACTTGTGTACTGTAAGTCGTCTATTTTTAAGGGCTAGTTTAAGTGAGATCAAATTATTCAAACTAGGCGACCGAGTGCTCCTCATATTTGTAATCCATTTCATCTCACATAGTTCGGTATGGTGTGAACAATCTCCTACTCTGTATGTTGGGTGGATGGCTTCAATTGCTTTGAAAAGAAACTTGTGTGCGATATAATTTGATATGGCAGGCAAGACTGTTGTGTTGTGTGGTTCATATTTGGAGATGTCCCTACTCATTAACCCCGAGTACCGTCTCACAGCGCCTCTGTGCTTACATCCGAGGGCGCTGTGAGATGGTAGTAATTGTATGCAATTACAGCCGAGTCCCTTCCACAAGTGCATCTAACTTTACAGCTATTTTGTAGCTCCACTGTTAAAAAATAAGTTGAAAAAGAACCTGAACTTTTTCTGGTACTTTCTCATCTTACTTTTCACTGTGGAGTTACCCAATGTTTATATTTAACATTTCAGAGAAAATTGGCTATAAGTAGAAGTAACCGCAGTGTCACTTTAATAGCCAAAGCTTTTACTGTCAGACACTTGCAGCTACATACCAGTTATCTAGGAGGTCAGTTTGTGTATAAATACACTGTTTCATCAACTTTGCACCTAGTCAACCTAGCTGGATCGTTTCGTAAATCCAATTTTTTTCTTTAGTTATCAGTATTTCAGGGAAAAAAGATTGCTCAATTTTGTTATTGTTGTGAGACATCTGTAATACATTGGTACGGTTTCTGTCTGTCTTGGGATCCACTGAATTTTCAAGAATAGGAATACGGGCTTTGGTATAACTGTGAATCTTGTGTAGGTCAATCTTTAGTTGCACGGAACATATCTGCATTTCAAAAAAAAAAAAAAAAAAAACAGTTTTGCAGAGTTGTTTGTTGTCAGACACCCTTCTGTAGAATGTTGTATTGGGATTTCTTTGTACTGTTAGTATGTGGACTGTAGTCAATGTTTGGTAAACACCGACCTCTTTCCTCATCCACTGCTAACGTTAGCTGATTCTGAGTTAGGTGAAAAACAACGGCATAATAGCAGTCTTTGATCAGGCTCGTTTGTAGGAAAGTATCAAAAATCAGCTGGAAGCAGTTGTTGTGCTTTTCCTGAGCCACGTTTTGTCAGATTTTGGCCAGCAGAGTTGAAATGTAACTGCAATGAGAAGTACGATAAAGACAATCGAAGTGTTTTGCAACAGAGACAGAAATTGTTTCACTAATAAAAAGGTTTCAGATGCATAATTTATCATCTGTAGTGGTAACCTGTTATACTGTGTACTAGTATTCATTTCTAATCCCAGATGTTTTGGGAGCCCTGAGACCTGGTATGTCTAGTATTGGTAAGAAAACTGATGAATGTTGGTCAATTTTGCTGGCCGCAAGTGATAAATAAGTGTTTTGGATGGGTTCAGGCCAGCTGTGCTGCTTTTGTGCTTGCCTGTAGTACTAACTTTGTCACAAAAATCTAAAGTAGAGAGTGACTCGTTTGCTGTTAGTTGTGTGCTATTATAGCAATAACCCACGGCTGGGTGTGGGTAATGCTGGATTTACCCACGGTTGGCGTGGTTTGGTCATGAGAGTGAAGCCCAAGTGACCAAACAAAGCCAACTATCGCCCCATAAGCCTGACTAGCCTGGTCTGCAAAGCTATGGAAAGGATCATCATGGACCTCATAAATAAAGATATTGGGGACCTGCAGACACTGGATCCTACCCAGTTTGGCTTTGTTAAGGGCAGATCCTGCCTCTTAAACCTGGTCGATTTCTTTGAAACAGTCATCAAGGCCATTGACGAGGGGAAGGTGGTCCATACAGCCTACCTGGACCTCGCAAAAGCCTTCGATACAATACCCCACTCGGGCATTATAGATAAGCTCACCAGCTTAAATATAAACCACTATGTCACTAGATGGGTTGCAAACTGGCTCAAGGACAGAACCCACATGGTTAGAATTGCTGGAGCCATGTCAGACTCCAAGCCAGTTACAAGTGGCATCCCACAAGGCTCAGTCCTGGGACCTCTCTTGTTCGGTATATATTTCTCGGCGGTACAGGCCAACACGGAAGGACTGTGGCTGACCAAGTTCGCAGATGACTGCAAACTGGGCGCCATAATCAACTCTCCAGCTGACGCAAGCATCCTCCAAAAGGGCCTCATAGAAACAGACAACTGGTGCCAGAGCCATGGCCTCAAGCTAAACGCCAAAAAGTGTATAGTCATCCCCTTTGGCAAAAACAAAGTGCCCACAACTTACCACATAGGTGGTAATCCATTAAGTACAGAAGAAGTCATTAGGGACCTGGGGACCCAAGTTGATAGCAATCTCTCATTTGACAACCACGTGGCCAAAGTGGTTAGAAAAACATTTTATATAGCCCACCTAATCATGAAGGGATTCACATCTAGATCAGGGGAGGTCATCGTGCCTCTTTACTCATCCCTCATCAGGCCCATAATTGAGTACAATGCCCTTTTGGGATGTACCTTACCAGACACCTGCAGCAACTGGAAAGACCCCAAAAGTACCTCACCAAGAGGATCAAAGGGCTCAAACAGATGCCATATGCTGCCCGGTTAAAGAAACTCCAGCTCTACTCAGTGGCATACCGCCTGCTCAGAGGCGATCTGTGCCTGGCATATAAAGCCATGTCCAACCCGGAATTAATGGACATGCTGCACCTCAGAAAATCCAAATCCCATCGAGCTACGTGCTCGAGAGACTTGAACCTCAGCACTGAAATAAATAGGACATGCTGGAGGGACAGATTCATAACCCAGAGGCTCCCTTCACTCTGGAATAAAATCCCATTCCAGGTTAGGCAGAGTCCCACATTGACTCTCTTCAAGAGGAATCTTGATGAGTGGATGGGAGATCGTAGGTTTACCCCAGCTATCACTTCTGTGTCACTGTTAGACAGAGGCACAGTATACTAACCTCAAAAAAAGGCATAGCAAAATTAATTTAAAATGGGTGGCGAAAGCCAAACACACTCTGGCTAGGCTTATAAATGCCCTAGGGCAGATAGCCTAGTATGAACCTATGAACCTACGAACCTATGAACCAACTGTGGGTAAATCCAGCATTACCCACACCCAGCCGTGGGTTATTGCTGTTATACAGTGTTGTTAGTTTTGTGTTGTGTTATGTTTGTGTTGTTGTTAGTTAGATTTTTGTTTGCTTTACTTTGTATTTTTCCACTTTTTGTGAGATAAAATAGTCCATACTTTGATGTAGTTTACTAACTGGCACTGCTTAAATGTATTGTCTGTCCAAACACCTGCAAGGTATAGCATTGTTTCATTAAAAGATTGAGAACAGTTCATTGTATAAATGTGATTCTCCCCATTTGTCTACAGCTGTATTTCCTAATAACAGCAAACGTATTTTCTAAACATAGTGAGCACTAGGTCAGCAGACAGAATGCTTACCTCATAAGTGAAAATGAAGCAGGACATCCTGCTGTGAACTTCATCTCATAAACTAGCCTAACCAAGACTTCAATTGAACTACAAAGTTATAAAAGTCTGTTTTTTTAAAACAGCAACAAAATAATCGAAAATACTGCCACTTGGAGAACCTTTTCCCACCCCACTGCACTAGGGACAAGGGAATGCATTGCCACTGGGCAGTACATTGCGTTACACACAGACTGCATCCTGCCTCCCCATGTCTGTAGCAAGCAATGACAGTTTCTGACGGTCTGTCTACTAGTGCCAGAGAGTGAAGTTTCAGGAAGGTCATTCAGTGCTGTGCTTAAACTCTCAACTGAGAGAACAGTACAGCAGCAGCAGTAGTGCAGGTCAGCAGCACCAACAATCTCCATAGCAACCCGCCGGTTGGCCCATCAACCGGGAAGTGTGCAAACTCCAGGAAGTCATCGGTTAGTCTGTCTATGTGTTGTTTTGTTTTTTCGCTTACTTTCAGAGTGTCTTTAAAGACAGGTTAGGAATGATACCGACAGGTCGAGTGAGGTCTACCGGCATTTTTCACAGTGCTGGAGAGTGAAAGGTTGTCACTGGATGTTACTTGACTTTACATTGCGAATTGCAACTGTCTGATACAGTTTGTTTCTCTTACAGCAAGCTTAGAACAATATAAGTCTAAAGGTCTTTAAACTGCAGTAAAGTAGAAATCGTTATTGGTGGGGTCCCTTTTACTCCTGTCTTAAAGAGTTGTATGTTGTATTATACAATGTCATGTTTGAAAAGAAACGCAGGGCTACATGATTTCTTAGTGGCCGGACTTGTAACTTAGGTTACTTTGGATTTACAATGTGCACGCTGGTTGCACGTTTCTTATCTTTTCAGACTTGACGTTGTATAATACTGCATTGGGAAGACAAGGAGAGAGTGCAATTTCCATGTGATTTTCTACATGCTTATTTTCCACTAAAGTTAAACACAATCACTCATTAAGAGCTAACCAGTTCCACTCATTGCCGTAAAAAATACTGCTATTAGAAACCGTTAGTGCACTTCAGTAATGTTTTCACCTCATAAGCCTTTGTGCACTCGGCAATTCTAATTTCATAGCTTGTCTAAGACTCCATGAGGGCTTTTATTTGCTGATAACCCACACAGCCTCTGAATTGGCAAGCAGAGTATGGTCATATTCTTCTCTTTGTGGTAAGATTACTATATTCCTTTTGACCTTTATATCCCACATATATAAGCATCACCTTGTAGGAAAGTGGCTGTTTACTGAGCTGTAATAATGGTAAAGACTCCATATTCCCCGTGTCAAAAAGACTTCCCTAGCTTTGATTATGGTAGTGCATGCTACTACTAGTGTTATTTTCTATTTGATGCTAGATTTGTGTTGAATTAAAGTTGTGGTTAAAAAAAAGTACTGCGCAAGAGAAAATGAAACTTTTTTGATGGTGTGGATTGATGTAATACATTAGAAGTGCCTGAGGTAAATGTAATGTTAACATTTTCTGGTAATGTACTCTGACTCAAATGAAATCAGTTGTTCTTATGCTAACATCATTACATATCTGAAAACTATTTGCCAGAGATTTACTTTTACTAGAAAGAGTTTAAGGTGCAGACAAACTAAGAAATATAAAACATTAGAATTCTCAGGCAGAGAGAGAGAGAGGGGTATTTGAAAATGAAGTTTTCAAACAAGATACTACATGATCAAATATTGCTGCTAAATAATAGAGAGTTTTTATGGGTTTTTCAGCCCCTTGGAACACTCCAAAGCTAAATTTTCCTTTAGAAATAATGGAATACAAATTTATTATCAGAATAAGAAAGATTGGTCTAGTTTGGCTATCATTATTAGATTTAGGAAGTGTTTAAATAGACATTTTTGAAAAAAAAAATCTATATTGTATCAAAATGGTAATATATTAACCTACATTAATGCCTTGATACTCCACTTAGGGCTTCACATTATAACCTGGAGAGCAGCTGGTGAGAAATATTTCTGATAGTGGACATTGTTCAAAGAGGCAGACAGATTGCAAATCATAGATGCTGTGATTGTTCCTGGTCTGAGTCTTGATGCTGTTATTGTAGTTTTTTAGTGCCTAGTATTGTTGCATTGCAAGTTCTGTCCTGTGTTTGTTCTGTATTGTTTCTCACTTTAATGTTTTTTGGAAAGTTATCCTCCTTGTTCTGCTGTTGAAGGTTCTGGTGCCAAAAAGTGTCTACACTCCATGAAAGGCAGTTAAAATGTTTGATTATTCAAGTACTCAATGAAAAACTCATTCTACACATGTTGCATACACTAATGAATACTGTTGTTTTTCGATTCTGATTATGCAATGTTATCAAGTCTCCTTTTGTCTTTTACTTCATACCTATAACCACACAATGCTGTGCCACTGATTTCAAAAAGTATACATGTTTTGCACTGTGACTAACAGTAGCTCCCGTAGTGATCATTTATTTATGTTATAGAGAACTTGTTTGTGAATGGCACAATCATTCACTTTAAAAAATGGGTAGCTTGTTTCACAACCGTTCATTCTGTAAAAAAATCACACCCTTCTTTTGTTCTTATATTTATGCACAGCTTGAAGTTCAATATATCATTTTTGGGGGGGTTGTCAGTATCATGTTTTTTACTTTGTTTTGAAGAGTATTATATTTGTTAGTTTTATGCATAGTTTCTACTTTCCTTAGTTTTGAAGCATTGTCCTACAGACATTTTTGTTTAGGTTTATGTGTTAGCCATATAGTGGTATGTATTTAACTTTTTTTTTTCCTGCATAACAGAACAATGGATATAAATATATTAGGTTGTACTAAAAAAAAATGATAACTGCTTCATCCAAATATCGGTGAACGATGGGGTTCCAATTGCATTCTTAAAGCTTATTTGAGTACTTGTTCAATAAAGTTATGTTTGTTTTGGACCCAACTGAACGTTATATTTTTCTATATTTTGGGTTTTGGCAAATTACTTAATTGTGTTATGGCCATTGATTGGGTCAGGTAGTATAGCTGCTTCAGGGCGGCCACAGTGGTGCAGTGGTTAGCTTTGTTGCCTCACAGCAAGAGGTTCTCTGGTTCGATCCTCGGCTGGGGTGCCTTCTGTGCGGAGTCTGCATGTCCTCCCTGCGGTTGCGTGGGTTTCCTCCGGGTGTTCCGGTTTCCTCCCACACCCCAAAGACATGCTGTAGGTGGATTGGACACTCTAAATTGGCCCTAGGCGTGAGTGTGTGCATGTGTGTGCCTTCTGTGGAAGGTTGGGCGCCAGGCTGGCAACTCGACACCGTAAAACTCAACTGCCAATCATGAGCAGACAAGGTGATCTGCTGTGGCGACCCCTAACCGGGAAAAGCAGAAAGAAGAAGAAGTATAGCTGCTTTAGCTTTATATGTTGAATTGTTAGTCAATAGCCAGTAGTCAATAGTGTAGTTTCTTTTCTGATGTTTTGTCTTAGTCGATGGGTTCATACATTAGTTTAGAGAATCTGAAAAGATTAATTATTATGCTTTGTGTACTTTTTGTTGTATTTTAATAAGGGCAATTCTATGTTCATATTGTCATGAATAATAATGTTCTCGATAGAGATGTAAGCCAATATATTGTGTCTTCTAGGATTTTTGTGTTGTCATCAGCATTACTTGGGGATAACAATAAGTAGATGTTTTCTTTATTTAATGTTATGGTAGATATCAATATTTGAAACTTTCCAAAATTTGTAGGAATTTTTCATTATTTTGCCACAGCATACTGATTGGTTTGCAATATGGTTATTCCTCCTGCTTATTTAGTTAGGCAATCAGTTCATGTTATATTGTATCCTATGGATGTTATTTTGTCATCTTTTGTATTGGGTTTAAGCCAAGTTTCCATTATAGCAAGTCTAAAATATCTTTATGCCTGGTGAGTAGTTCTGTCTCAGGGGCATTACACTGTGAAAAAAAGAACATGGATTGGGTTGTATGCTGTTTCTCCACAATGGAAGAGACTTTTGAGTACATTTACCTGTCACCTGACTTATTTGCTGACTATTACAACCATGGAGTTACCATATGTTTTGAGCTTATTTCTTGGCTTTGTCAGTCATTGTGGAATTTAGCTGGGAGGAAGGGCTCAACATCTAAGTGTTATACTATTTTACTGAATTACTCAGGTTTTCTCCTTGCTGATGATAACTAGTCTGTTTTACATAACAGCTGCACAAGGTAATATAATGAATGCCTATGTTATGTGCAGCAATTAGCACCTGTGTCTGAGCAGGCATAACTTTGGTGGTGGTACATACTAGGAAATGTTACAGACGTTTCGTTTGGGGAAGTGTTTAATTTTGGTGATTGTGCATACCTCAACATTCTACTGAAGGGGTTGCTTGGGTGAAGCGTTCATGCTGGAGCTTGCACATACTAGGAAATGTTACTGAAGGGTTGTTTGTGGAAACGTTTCATTTAGGTGCAGGTATACCTGGACATACTAATGGGGATGTTGTTTGGGGAAATAATTCATTGTGTATCAGGGAAGTGCTTGTGCATACATGGTGTCACTGCTGAAGTGACTGCTGGGCAAAAGTAGTTTATTGTACCATTTTGGTGCTTGTACATACACAGTGCAAACAACTGCAGGGGTTACCTGGGACATATATAAATTAAGTCTGCAAATTACATGGGGTTACATTACTTAGAATACAGCACAGAAGTGTAAATACAGTGTAATATGCCAGCATATAAGACATCAAATACACCAGTGACTAATAGTATAATGTAAAGTAAGCAATTAAAAACAAGAATTCATTTCTGCTTGTATTATTCTATTTGTGACTTTACTCAGTAGTTGCCTAACGGAGATAAAGGTTATTACTTCCTGACTACTACTGGCATGGAGCTGCCATATTTTTTGTGCATTTTTCCTGGCCTTGTCAGTCATGTGTGGAATTTAGGTGGAGGGAAGGGCTCAGTAATATATACATATCCAGTCTGAGGAAGCTTGTGGTAATTTTCCCTAGTCATCTCTGATTGTAGGAGGATAAGGAATTGCAAAACTGAATGGATGAGTTTGTTATACTGCTGAATGTCTATTAGCTGGATGCGTTATTACTTACAGAAGTAATATACACTATAAGTTTAGATCATAAGGGACTACTTTTTCTTGTGATGTGGAAAATCATATTGTTCTGTCTCCATTCCTTGGATACTGCCTTATGCAGATATTCTTATCATATATGGTTTATTATGTGCTTGTTCTCTATTATGTATTTCAATAAAAGACCCCAATCCATGACTTGGTGACACAACACAAACGTCCATGGTTTTCATGCAAAATTTTGGTCTGACTTTTGTTTGTTTTCTGAATGTTGGGATTGCTCAACCAGATATTTTGGACAATAGTTCTCCCTTTTGTACTTCTGTGTTATTGTAACCAGAGGGATGGTTAGGTGAGAACATGAATTACTACTTTTTGGATTAATTTGTAGATGGATCAGCCAGATAAGTTTGACATTTTGGCTTGGCTTATTGCATTTCTGATTATACTCAGTAGTTGCCCAAGTGAGATGAAGGTTATTACTTGCTAACCACTACCAGCATGGAGCTACCATATATTTTGGGAAATTTTCTTGGCTTTGTCAGTCATGTCTGGAATTTAGGTGGGAGGAAGGGCTCAGTAATATCTAAGTGTTATACTGTTTTACTGAATTACTCAGGTCTTCTCCTTACTGTTACATAACAGCTGCACAATGTAATATAATGAATGGTTTACTATTGAATTGTCGAACATCACTCGGTCGACTATTGTATTGTCGAATGCATTAGGTCGGAAACGCAATTGTCGAAGACATTATAATCAATCGAGGAACGGTTTTAACATGGGTCGTGGTAGGTGTACAGTATTATTCCCTACTACAACCATCTTCCCTACCTCGGCCCGTGGTAAAACCGTTCCTCGATTGATTATAATGTCTTCGACAATTGCGTTTCTGACCTAATGCATTCGACAGTACAGTAGTCGACCGAGTGATGTTCGACAATTCAGTAGTAAACCATAATGAATGCCTACTCCACAGGTTATGGGCAGCAGTTATCACCTGTCTGAGCATGCATAACTTTGCAGTAATGAAAGACAGGTTATTATCAAATTAGCTATAAGTGCAGTTACAATATAGCACAGTCATTATCACTTTTCAGGTAAAACTCTCAGCAACTGTCACTGTTATTCACATAAGTAGAAGTCATTATCATATTGATGAATGTACAACCAGATTGTGTTTTTTCTATGCTTGGAGTCATTGCAAGCCACCAACTACCTACCCTCCAAAACCCCTGATTTTTTATTCCTGTATGTGTGTATGTATAGATATATATATGTCTGTGCATATATGTGTGCATATGGATATATGTATGTACATAATGTACTTGCAGATATATACATATACACATATGACCCAAGGGGCTGACTGGCCAGCTTTTGTGCTATTCAAAACAGTGGCTGTACATTTCATTATGGTGCATGTACATGGCATTATCACTTTTCAGGCATAACCTCAGCAGTTGTCACTGTTATTCACATAATGGGTTCATGCATGGCTTGATGCACAGGGTCAGTGGATCTACAATCTGCCATGACAGCATCAGCAGAAGATGTTTACCTGTTTAGAAGGGATGGCGTTCACCTAACTGAGGAGGACATTGTGTTGTTCTTGACTGACCTCCACAATGGCATGAGGAGAGCTATGCAGGACTGGTAACATGCAGCTTGTGAGAAGAATGGAAAACACCCATGACCAAGTAGGACCAGTATGGTAAGTAAAACTCTGTTATGAACTGTGTTGTGTAAAATACAATATTTTTCTGAGTTTGGCAAATAACTTTGTGAAGGAGCTGGTGAAATTGCTGAGAAAGAACAACTGTTTCAGGAGAGTGCTACCACGTACAATCGAATATGTCAGTAACCATCCTGCAATACTTCATTTTTTATTCTTCTTTTATCAGGCATGTGTAGAGTTTAGATGACAGTAATGGCTTAGTAATACAGAACTTGATCCCTTAGGTCCATTGCTGAATGGACACATGTAAAGAGAAAAGGCATAGGTAAGGAAGACTGCTGACACTGAAGGAGGTCATGAGACTGTAGTGGTATCAGCTGTCTGAGTTGGTAGCCAGCACAGGTATCAGACAGATCAGATGGCCTTGCATGCCACTGAAGTCCCATGCCTGTCCTGGATTCATTAATGGAGTGGCAGTCCTTACCTTGCTTTTTCTCTTTACATGTACCCATTCAGCATTATGTTGGCTACACCAAGAATGTGTATATTTACAATGATATCTGTCTGCATGGTAAAGCAGCTGGGTTTGAATGCTGTATACATTTACAGATATCCATTTGTTTAGGACTAGGTTATGGGAATTATGATTTTTTCATATTTTGGTAAATAACTTTGCAAGGAAGCATCTGAATGTGCTTAGTAATACCTCATATTAAAGACAGTATTCATAGTTCCAACATGGTAAAAGAACTGTGCCTGTATGTTGTACACATATACAAATATCAAAGTTTGTTTCCGACTTATGGTTATGGAAATGATGATTTTTTTTTTCATATTTTGGTAAATAACTTCACAAGGGAGCATCGGAATGTGCTAAGTAATACCTCATTTTGAAGACAGTATTCATAGTTCCAACATGGTAAAAGAATTGTGCCTGTATGTTGCACACATGTACAGCTATCAAAGTTTGTTTTGGACTTAGGTTATGGGAATTACAATTTTTTTTCATATTTTGGTAAAAAACTTTGCAAGGGAGCATGTCAGTGTGCCAAGTAATACCTCATTTTGAAGACAGTGTTATTCCTTACAACATGGTAAAATAACTGTGTATGTGCACTGTACACATGTACAGATATCACAGTTTGTTTAGTCTTGTAGGATTATGAAAATTATACATTTCTAATACTTCTCATTATTATGCCCATATCTTTGCAAAAGAGCATGGTGATGACACAAATGGTGCATCATTTTGAAGGTGACATTGAGACACACAACTTCTATACCGATATGTAGCCTCTATCTTTAATCTGGCTGCATGTGGACAGACCTGATTGTGTACATCTGTTTGATTTATATTAAGTTCCGCAAATGTGCTGATTTATGTAACAACAGAGGAGAAGTTTTATTTTGCCCTCCGGTAGCTGCGTAATGCAGGCAGATCTTATGGCAGATTTAACAGTATTTTGAATTGATCTTCTCATAGGCCAAAATCTCCCAGTGGTTATGCCACCTCTGCCCATAAGCAGGTTGTTATATTTGTAAGTATTGTTAGTTTCTTAAACTTACTCTTTATGGTCTAAAACCTGCAGCCGTGTAAATGGGCAGGCGTAACCAGAAGGTTCTACCATTTAGACATAAACTGAAGTCTGCATCCATGAATACATGCAGATGATAGCATTAACATTACATTTTGACTATAGTTATTGTATGAACAGATCAGTTCATTAAACATTTCATATTTCATTCATTGTTAAACAGGTGTTTATTGTTGTAACAAGTGACTCTAGATATGAGTTAAAGTTTAATGTATGCTGCCTTTCAATAGAGATTGTTTTGTTTCATTTACCATCACCGATTTTAGTGAGATTCAGTGACTGGACAATGAATTTTTTGCGAACCTCTGATTGGATTGTTATTCCAAGCCACATGTTATTTCCTGACTCCAGTTCTGCATATTTTTATTGGTCGTGAAATGAAGGTGTGTTTAGAGTTAGTAATATGATTGGCTGTTTATTTTTATTTCAGCCAACAGGATCTTGTTTATCTTTACATCTGATGAAGACGATTTACACCAAAAGCGCTCATCGTTTTAGACCTGTTTGTTGTTTTATCATTCATAGTTTTATGATTAAAGCATCTTTACCCATTTCTTGGCTCTACAGTTTATTTTAATGTCTGCTTTGCCATGGTGACGAATTCAGGATTTTTTTGTTACTTTTGGATCACTTTGACCTGAGTTGTCTTCATCGTGAGTTGGATTATCATCTTTTCCAGATAGCCTAAGTACAGGCTTCATTCCAGCAGAGTGGAGAACTGTCATTGTCATCCTTTTGCACAAAGGTGGTGCCACTGATGACCCTGGAAATTGTTTCCCCATTAGCTTGAAAAGTCTGATCTGTAAAGCCATGGAGAGTATTATTATGGACCTCATAAACAAGGACATAGGCAATCTCCAAGCACTTGGCCCCACCCAGTTCAGATTCGTCAAGGGCAGATCTTGCCTGTTGAACTTGGTTGACTTTTTTGAGACTGTCACCAAGGCACTGGATGAGGGAAAGTCAGTACATACAGCTTACATTGACTTGGCCAAAGCCTTTGACGCAATCCCTAATTTGGCCATCATTGAAAAACTAACACAACTTGGCATAAATCCCTATCTCATCAGGTGGGTGACCAACTGGCTCACTGATAGGACCCACAAGGTCAAAATAGGTGCCACAACCTCTGACAGCAGACCTGTCACTAGTGGTGTCCCCCAGGGATCTATCCTGGGACCCCTATTGTTTGGCATCAACTTCTCAGAGGTCCAGGCAAAGACAAAAGGCCTGTGGCTGACCATGTTTGCGGATGACTGTATGTTGGGTGCTGTCACTGACTCCCCAAATTATGTTAACATACTTCAAGAGGGTCTCACAGCAACAAATGACTGGTGCCAAAGTCATGGTATTAAGTTAAATGCAAAAAAATGTATTATCATACCATTTTGCAAAAACATGACCCCCACTGATTAACACATTAACAGCAACCCCCCTAAGCACATGACCTGTGGTGAGAGGCCTGGGTAACAAGAGGACAACAATCTCACATTTGACCATCATGTAGTGGCAGTGGTCAGAAAAGCCTTTTACGTGGTTCACCTCATAAGTAAAGGGATTGCATCCAGAAAAAAAGATGTTATTACCTCTCTGTACTCCTCACTCATTAGGCCAATAATTGACTACAATGCCCCGTTTGGTATGTACCTCTCCAAACACCTGCACCACCTGGAAATCCACAGAAATACCTCACAAAGAAAATCCATGGCCTCCAACACCTGTCCTATGTGGACATGCTCAAATCAGTATCACTCTACTCTGTGACACAGATTGCTCAGTGGTGATCTGTGTCTCACCTACAAGGCAATCTCAGACCCTGCTCTACTAGAGATGCTCAATAGCCATAACTCTAACTCCTCACTTAGTACCCGATCGAAAGGCTTAAATCTAAGATGTGATATTAACAAAACCTGCTGGAGAGACAGGTTTGTCTCCCAGAGGCTGCCCCGTCTCTGGAATAGACTCCCCATACACGTCAAAATACGTCACTGACCCTCTTTAAGCTCAACCTTGATGAGTGGATGGGTAACCACAAATTTGTCCCAGGGGATCCACCTGTGTCCCTCATTTGACAGGGGCGACAGGTGCTGATTGGGGTTTCTTTTTTGGGAATTAACTCTTGGCTAGGCTTGTAAGGGCCTCAGAGCCATTAACCTAGTAATCTCCTATGATCCTATAAGTGGCGGTTATGATTGGAGGATAAATGTGTGTTAGTAGTGCAGGTCCTTGGAGTAGTTTCGTCAGGATAGAGTTGCTGATGGAGGGGGTCAGGGCAAGGGTGTAGCCAGAAAGTTCTATTTTGTACTCATGAACTCCTTTTACTGTCCTCCAACCCACCTGGCACTTCAAAAAAATAAATGCATCTTTCAAAATGTTGCCCCTTGCAGTTAATAAATGCACTCAACATTTTCAGTGGTTCCCTCTAAAACTATAAAGAATATCGTTTTTAGATTTGCAATCCTCTCTGTAAGTAAGTTATGTACTTGTTGTTTGAGACATTAATTTAGATAGTTGAAAAATAATCTGGCCTGTAAAAAATTACAATGTTTCTGAGTGATGCAAAGAAAAATATACATTGTAGAGTACAAAATGTATACCTTGCTACCTTCTTAGGCCAGGGTTTGGGTGAATGTCTCCACTGATTAATTGAGTGGCTGTTATGTGTAGGAAAGTGTATAACCAAATATGACTTTGCTTTACTTTTACAGGTCCAGTAGTTCAGTTTTGTATATTTGTAGCCGAATAGATCTATGGTGGATGAGTGGTAGAGCCTGGATAATCTTTTAAGGGAGAGGTGTGGGCTGGCCATTTGTTCGATAAATATGCATACATTGGTGAGATATATTTTTGTATTGGGAAAATTTGATAGTTGGTGAGTAGTGCAACTAGAGGAGCATTAGGTAATGTCATTTTTATTTTATTACAGTTATTTTATTTATTTGACATTTGCTGACCGGGATAGTCTGACTGGGACAAAGTCCTTTTACAGTGGAGGCCCGGGAAGAAAAGCTTCAATGTACAATTATATAAGAGTACATGTTACAGTAAATGTGAAATACAATGAGATTGTAGTATATAACTAGTAATTTATAATGTACAACTACTAATAGGCTGTAACTAGTAATATATAGTGTATAACTACTGGTAGGATGTAACTAGTAATGTATAGTGTAAACTACTAGTGGGATGTAACTAGTAATACATAGTGTATAACTACAAGTATGATGTAAGTAGTAAGAAGTCAGCAAAGAGTATACCTAAAGTCATAGGGAAGCATCCAGGACTTATCCCCATTAGGCCTCCCTCCCACCCCTAGGGCAGCCACACAAACTACTTTGGGTACCATGAAAGGAAGGCCCTGAAAGAGGAAGAAGAGTCTCTTAATCCTATCTTCAAAGAAGTTACTAAAATCTGAGGATCAACCCAAGATAAGTAAACCTGAGGAAATGGTGATGTAGTAGTAGGAGACTGTAAAACGGCAGTGCTCCTGTCATGTGAACATTTGTTGTTATAGTGACTGTACTGTGTTCATCATAAGAATTGGCACTGCAGTATCATTTCTTATGCATAGAAAGGTTACTAAAGTAGTTTGCTACCCAAGGGGAGGCTCATCCCCAAAACTTGAAGAGGTTACAGTATAACCTGCATAACTAAAGGAGTAAAACCCGCCCTACTTATTAACTGGATGGTTGTCTGGGTAACTGCTTCACCAGTCCTCTAAGCTGAAACATATTTTAAGAAAGCTGCTGCAGTTGCTTTTGTAGATTTTGCAGAATGTATGATGACCTTGCCCTTCTACACTGCTCTTGTATTCAAGTATTCTTTTTTTGTTTTGTCCCAGTCTGGTGGTAGAAGGTTACACAGAAGATTGCTGTCATTTGTGAGTAGGGGATGAGGAGTTATGCTGTATATAAGTATGATAGCAGCAGCAGCTTGTAATATGATTCTGGGCATATATATATATATATATATATATATATATATATATATATATATATATATATATATATATATATATCTATATATATATATATATATATATATATATATATGTATATATGTATGAGAGTCCTTCATTTGTTCGAACTTTCAAATGTTTGAAACTCATTTGGCCGACATCATATGAGCGAATGTTTGAAAAGCCGACAAATGATAGCGGAGATGCCGCTACAGTGCGGGACTGGGGGATTCCCCTTTCCTGCACTGTACTGCGATCTCGGAGTGAGAATATTTAAGTAGCAGGGGGTGTGAGGGGTGCAGGGGGGCTTGCCCCCCTGCATAACACAGTTTTACTGTGTTTACAGATAGGTAAATGCTGTTTCAGGATGTCGGTCTTTTGGAATGTCAATTATATGGTGTCGGCCATATGAAAGTCGGCATTCTGAAAGTTCAGCACTCTGAAGTAGACCCATATATATAAATATATATATATATATATATATATATATATATATATATATAGTTTTATATATATATATATATATATATATATACATATATATATATATATATATATATATATATATATATATATATACACTCGCACACTTACAAAAATTTGTCTTCCCAGTTTATTGTGAACTGGTGTTTAGTCAGCTTTGAACATGAACATTTGAATACAACTTATTTCTTTGTGGAATAAAAAAGTAATTTAGAATTTCTTTTTCTTGTGAATAATTTTTGTTCAGGCCATCATTGGCACAAAAGTTTTGGGGGGAAGCTCTAAAATGCACTTCAGAGCATCTACAATCACAGGGATTCTAGGTGCCTGACAGCACCCAGACTTCTAATTTAATTTAGCTATTACAGGGTAGGTTTGTTCAATTAGGATGTGTTGAAAGGATGCAGGGGAAAAGCAAGATTGAAGAGCAAGACTGAATTCCCTTCCTTAATCATGGTTTTCATTTAGGCCATCAATGGATGAAAAGGCTAAAAAACTCTAAAATGCATCTCAGAGCATCTGGAACCATTATGGCTTCTGGAGGCCACTTCCGAGGTTAATACAGTTATTTCCACTGCAGGTGTTGTGATGCAGTCTTATTCATTTGAGATGTGCTAAAAGGATGCAGGAAAAACAAAGTTGAACAGTAATACTAAATTTCTTTCTTTGATAATTTTTTTTGTTCAGGCAATCATCAAACAAAAAGGTTGTTTAAAAAACTATGAAATGCACCTCAGAGCATCAAAAACTTCCATGGCTTAACACAACACGTGTTTCCTCTACAGTTATATCAGAGTGCAGTCTTGCTTAGACAAAACATTTTTTTACCATGGTGGCCATAGCAGAAGGTAATACAATTATCCTGGCATTTTGACAAGCTCATCATCAGCCCCCCTTTTCATTTTCTACAAGGGATCAGGCTGTCATATAAACTATTGGCACATCTCTCTCTCTCTCTTTCTCTATTTAATGCCACTCTTCTACCGTCTTTGACACTCATGCCTGACTGTCACAGGTCTTTCACACAATCCATCCACCTCTTTGCTGGACACCCTCTTTTTCCTCTTGTCTTCTTCCTGTCTGACGCAAATCTTCTTCACCAGATTGTCTTCTGCTTTTCTGCATGTATGCCTGAACCACCATAATCCGTTGTCTTTCATCTCTTCATATGTTACTCAGTGTGCATCGTACTACCCATCTCAGGTACATCATCTCCATCATCTCTAAAATCTTCAACTGCTCTGCCTTTACTGCCCAAGTTTCTGTACCATACAGTAGTACTGGTCATATCAATATTTTTACACCTTACTTTTAATCATCTTTAGCATTTATTTTGTCATACATGACCCTTGACACTGTGTGCCAGCTGGCCTCTTCATTCAGTCTTCCCTTTTCTTCAGCCACCCCTCCCAAATACTTGAAACTGATAACCTGTTCCACTATTTTCCCTTCTGTCTCAGTCCCGAGCTTCTTCTGATTTCCCCCATTTTCTGCTGTTATAACCATCTCATCTATACTCAGTACAGGCTCTCTATCATAAAAGTGAGACTAAAAATTGCAAGTCATTGAATGTTACAGGAAAACAAAAATGTGACTCAAATAAAACACAGTGAATTCCCAAACTCACTGTTGCACAATTAAAACATTTTTCACAGGATGGCTTCACCTCATCTCAACCTTTTGTATGGGGGGCTGTGCTCCCTTTACCCCTGATACATACATATAGTACGTCTGAAATTTCTGTATCTTGGAGAGTCAAGGAAACTGAGATTGTTGTATCTTTGAGCAGAAGGTTCTGAGATCTCTGTACCCTTGAGAGTCTGTGTGCTGAAATCACTGTACTTTGAAATGGAGGGGTCTGAGACTCCTGTACCTTGGAGCAGAGGGTCTGAGATCCCTGTACCTTGGAGCAGAATGTTTGACATCCCTGTACCTTGATCAGAGGATCTGAGATCCCTGTACCTTGATCAGAGGATCTGAGATCTGTATCTCTTGGAGAAAAGGGGTCTGAGATCTCTGTACCTTGGAACAAAGAGAATACTTAGAGGTATTGCACTCAAACTTAGTATGTATTCACCCACATTCTCAGTTATAGTGCATGTATTTTCAGGTTCACAATAGCAAAATATATTTTGGCAAGGGTTGTTTGCAGATCATGTATCCTTATGACTTAAAGATGATCCTTTCTGCAGGTTGTCTTCAGGGCTAATTCACAAAGAACTGATCAAAGAAGTACTTCTTTTCAGTATTAGGTCTAGTCTGCTTTCTTTAGCATATAGCACTGCTTCTAAAATATTTTGGTGTATTATGATGTTAGGCTGGACTTTTGCATGTTTAAGAAAATACCTAGGCTGGTCAAGCACTTAATGGCATATTGAAAGGACCTCTCGGAGCTCTTCTTGTGAAGAAGATTGCATTAGATAATTATCCATATTGGGGTATATATGTAAATGCCATTCATTCTAAGGTGGGCAAATACTGTGGCTAACCATTTGGTAAGCACACATAATAGATAGACCAGCAGTAACAAAAAAAAAGTAAAGAGGTTGCATGTCTTTTCAGCTACAAACAGAAAATCAATCTGTGTTCCCAGTGCATATTAAGGCACAGTTTCCTTCATAGTCAGGGTTACATTAATGTATTCTGTATTTGTTAAGACCAGAGAACCTGGAAGTTTTTTTTAACTGTTTTGAACTTTTTTACTCTTACAAACTTATCTAATGTTGAGTTATCTAAGACTAGCCTCCATGGACTGCCCTTTTTCTTTACTAGAGGTAGTCCTGAAAAGAAGTCTTTCCTTTACTTCACTTTGGAGACCATTTTTATAACCATACCTTTCAACTTGAAAACATCAAAAATCTGGATAAGACCAATGAAAAATAGGTACAAAACTGTATGCTGATTAACATAAAATTTGCATACATAATTACGTAACCTCACCCACTCCAATGGAATTGTGGGATACCAGCTTTCAAAAGCAAACTGAGGAACAGACAACCAAAATATGGCACCAGAGTCCCACTGCAGCCATTCCAATGCCCCATTACCTGGCTATTTCGCCCCATTTACCATAAACACTAATGTACATACTGCTTTACTTCTAAAATGATTATTTGAATTTTATTTTTACATTTTATAGCACAATGTACAAGCACTAATAGACATTTGCTAAACAAAGCAATACTATCTCACACTGAAAACAGACTTAGCATTAAAACTTCTCTGTCCTTGAAACTCACATTCATTGAAACAGTATTGAAACCCACACCACATCCAAAGAAAATGTATCTGGCCAGTTGTGGATAAAGATTACCTTTAGGCTGTTTTCAAATCATAGGCCCTTTGCACACAAAACAAGAAACATACATGTGTTCTTTGATACAACTTCCTGATTTTATTAAATACATTTCAATCATAAAAGTCTACTTCCACACACATACACATGCATTATACATACATACATATATATATATATATATATATATATATATATATATATATATATATATACACACACACACACACACACACACACACACACACACACACACACACACACACACACACACAAATATACATACATATAACAGTATAGTGTAAGCCACAGGCATCTTGCACAGCTTCTCAATCAAATTTTTAATTTCATTTTTTTTGCTTGACTTACTCTGATTTGTGTTATCAAACCAGCTCAATAGCTGTAAATGCACAACAAAATAAAGTTTAAGACTTCCAGTTTTTAGTCCAAGTACTGACAGACCCTCTCCTACATTCATCCTGAAGCATCAAAACTATCATTGTAATCCAGGTGCTGTTAACTAGCCACTCTTGCTTCTCCATTGTCTGCAGTGGAAAAATATGTGTTTTATCTTGAATGCTGGAAAATGTACTGTACTTGTTTAAATGCAGCACAGAACACAATTATGATTTTCTTTTCCTGAATTTGGGTCAGATTTATTTTTTGCACTTTTCACTGAGGCACAAATGCTCTTTTGCATTACATTTTCTCACTTCTTTTGTATTTGCAACTACACCCTTGACTTGTTGCACCCAACCCCTTTAAAAGTAAAACCCAGTACAGTATTAGTGATGCATCTACATACTGTGGGAGTAGAACCCACAGTCTTCTGCATCAAAAGCAAGTATTTAACCTGTTATGCTATTAACAATGCAAGCAGACTCAGCATAAGCAACACTAGTCTTCTATTTCCCTGAAGCTCTCAGCTCCTTGTAAAATCCACTCAACATTCAACTGTATCCCTCAACTTTGCAGCACAAGAAATCTGGAAAAAGCCAACATTTATTGGAGGGAGGGGACAAAAGCTCCAAAACCAGGGACACATTTTAAACATTGCTTGTATAATTTTGGAAGGTTGCTAGAATAAAATTTTGTGTTACTGCCATGCTTTCACTGCCAAGTCTTGAACCCAAGACCCTGTGTACTATAGTCAGAGCAACATACCACTATGCCAGATCAGCAGTTTCCTGAACTTAAATGGCTATCATTTAATGAATCCAGTTCTCACTTCTTACCATAGCTCTCAACCTCTTTGCACAAAAAACCTGGACAATGCCAATAATGGGGAATACAGAATTCAGTTCTCACTTCTCACCATAGCTCTCAACCTGTTAGCACAAAGAAACCCGGACAAAGTCAAAAATAGGGGAATATATTACAGCACCAAAATTAGGGACACATTTCAAATACTGACCTTATAAACTTAGAAAATTGCTAGAATAAAAGGCTTTGTGTTACCATTTATTTTCTAAAGAATATGAAGTCTGAAATTCAAATGCCTGCCATTATTTACTGAATTCAGTCCTTCACTGACTTGCCACAAAAAGCCATAAAACCACAGATTTTATGAGGAACAGAACAAACATGAGGCATAAATATGGAGAGTTTTCACAAGTGGTGGTGTGTAGGGACTTTAGGCTCTCACACACACACACACACACACACACACACACACACACACACACACACACACACACACACGGCAGCTCTTCCATTCCTCCATCTGCAACTCACACACCCCCTTCCTTCTCGTCGGCAGTAGCGCTGATCAGCCTCACATCTCTCCATTCCAGCCTTGCAGCTCAAGCTGTTATATATCCACCAGCAGATTCGCATTGCGGTGTTCCCACTAAACATTTGGAAAGGGAAGCATGTTGTGCAGCTGGAAATGGATGCACGTGAGCTTGATTCTGATAGGCTGGCAACATTCTCATGGAGCTGACATCATCACATGTCCAATGATGTCAGCTCAAAAAAGCCAGGAATTAAATTTTTAAAATAAAAGTGCTGGGAAATCAGGAATTAAGGGGTGCCACTCAGGAATCATGGCACCCCATTATTTGTAACCCCAAACTCGTTTTTTACCAAGTAATTTGGTACGGTTGGGAGATATGTTTATAACCCATCTTTGCAGTAGTTGTTCCAAAATTACAAATGCTAAACTGGCCTGAATGGAAAGCAACAGAGAAGATTCTCTGAAAAGAGAGTTTTGAATGCTCTTTTGTAGTCATTAGTAGTTACAAAGAGATTTGACGTCAAACACACACTCTCTCTCAACTGCTAGCGCCTTTGAAGGCTGTCCCTCCTCAAATGGTAATCACAGTCCAGGTAAACAATCACACAAAATAATCCCCAAAGCATGGTCAGTTGCCAAAAGCAATTCCAAAAATGATTCCACCAAGCTGTATATATAGCAGAGTTTAATAAGACATTCTTAGTAACAGCAAACAAGAAACAAAAATGGATTAAGCGCTTTCATCTCCCTTCTGGAGACTTCATCAGAATCATTACCATATCATCCTTCATTATTTAAATACAAACTAGTCATTCCTAATTGGATGTCTAATTATTAACTATCTATCTTAATCCTTCATTGAACATATAAAATCAATCAGCTTTATAATAGATATAAATATGAATAATAAAAATATGAATAAAATTGTATGTATATATATATATATATATATATATATATATATATATATGTGTGTGTGTGTGTGTGTGTGTATATAAAATGTGTACAAATGTATAAAATATGCGTGTATATAGTATATGCATATAAAAAGTATATTCTGAGATGATAAAATCTTTAATCTCTGTTTCCATCCCAACAATAAGGTAAAGATAAAAAAATAAGATAAAGACTAGTATTGGAAAACATGGAAATTGTGTTAAAATATAATTATATATTTTTTTTCAAGAATTGTATCATTAATTGGATGGGGTAGCCATGGGTTCATCCTGTGCCCTCATGTTTGCTAATATTGTGATGTTATTTTGGGAGACACGTTTTGTTTTTAAGTCAAGTTTTAATAAATTTATAGATAGATACTATCATTTTTTAATGACATATTTATTCTGTGGAAAGGACCATATGAATTGATTCCCTTATTTATGGAATTTCTGAATAATGGTACAGAATTTCTGCAATTCATACATGAGGTAGGAATGAATGAAATACACTATTTGGATGTTTAGCTTATTAAGTATACTATGAACTGTAAACATATCTAAAGTTTAGAGAAAAGATTGTTTCTCCAATTCATACCTGCATTATGACAGTGACTACCCATATTTTCAAAAGCTTAATGTAGTTATAGGGCAGATGGTGAGAGTAGCTAGGATGACATCAGAGAAAAAAGATTTAATAGAAGAAATAAACTTTTCCTATGCACTTTTTATTGAAAGGGGTTATCCAGATAGCCTAATTAACCCCATCAAAGACCAAATTCTAGATGGATGGAGGACTATATATTTACCTTTACTAACAAGTGGTGACATTATTAGTAATAAAAATAAAAAGAATGAGTCTGAATTAATACCATCTCAGACACCATATTTGCTTATCACCCATGGTCAGAATACAGAATGGGTCATTAACAAGGTTTGGGATATGTTTAAAAGAATGCCCAGCAAATTAGACATCTTTAATAGACCCCTCCGATACAGTTACAAAAGGAATTATAATGTAAACAAAATTTTAGAGAAGAAAAAAGGAGAATATATGAGGGGGCAAGTTCTAGGATAGGTACATTCAAATGTGGGAGATGCTCTTAGTGTCCATTTATAGCAGGATGTAAAGACCTGGAAATACAAAGCATTCCCCCACAAATTGAAGGGAAGGACATACTCCAATTGTTACAAAAAAGGGGTTGTGTATCTTACCTATTGCTTAGCAAGCTGGGCATATTACATCGGAAAAACTGAATGAAATTTAAGACAGCATATTTATGAGCATATGTATGATATAACAAGTAAAAATGAAAATAATGCTTTACACAGACACATTCTGACATATGACAAAGCGGATTACAAATTTTGGGTTTTAGAAGAAGTGAAAAACAGTGAGGGGGGTGATTGAGAAAGTAAACCTGAGTACAGAGAGATGATATGGCAATTGAGACTGGATGCCTGCAGTCACTCAGGTATGAATGACCATATTTCCCTGACCCCAGCCCTAAAATTATTAGCTTCTAACCCCAAAAAATGCCCCTAAATAATACACTAAAAATGCTCCAAAAAATAGCTTCACAAATAATAGTCTAAAAAATCGGAACAATATAAACAACAACACATGTTATATCAGACATTGAATAGGTTTTAGAGACACCCTGTAATTGACCAACAAGGTGACATTTTTTTTAGTAATATAGCATGATTATAGTTACTACCTGCCATGGTGGCCTTTTGTATATTTTCTATAGTATATCCTAGGAGACATTTTATCTTATTGTTGTGATGGAAACAGTGATTAAAGATTTTATCTTCTCAAAATATACTTTTTATACGCACATGCTATATACACACATATTTTATACATGTTTTACACATTATATATATATATATATATATATATATATATATATATATCTACACACACACACAATTTTATTCATATTTTTATTATTCATATTTATATGTATTATATAGCTGATTGATTTTATATGTTCAGTGAAGGGTTAAGCTTGATAGCTAATAATTACACATCCAGTCAGGAATGACGAGTATGTATTTAAATAATGAATGATGATATGGTAATGATTGTGAAGAAGTCTCCGGAAGGGATATGAAAGTGCTTAATCCATTTTTATTTGTTTCTTGTTTGCTGTTACTATGAATGTCTTATTACATTCTGTTATATATACAGCTTGGTGGAATCATTTTTGGAATTGTTTTTGGCAATTGACCACACTTTGGGAATTATTCATGTGATTGTTTACCTAGACTGTGATTACTACTTGAGGAGGGACAACCTTCATGGGGGCCAGCAGTTGAGAGAGAGTGTTTTTGTTTCTGTGCCGCCTACTGTTTTTTCTGGTTACCAGATTTGAGGTCAAGCCATACCAGTTTTCTTTGAAGTCAGATTCCATCCAACCCAGAATTTCAGAGAAAATAATTAAGGGGCATTCCTGAGACAGTTCTGAGCTTTTCCTTCCTGCTTAGCAGAGATGTATGTAGGGGGACCCTGTTTTCTTTTTCAATACCTATTAACATGTCCTGGCCTATGTAAGGTCTCCATGATTTTTTTTTCTCAAACATCCTTCAGTGTCTGAATAGTTCTGTCCTTAACTATTTACAATTAAAGGTCATTGATGGATAATGCCCAATAAACTAATAGCTAGGAGTTGTGAGGTGAAAATGTTTTACAGATTGTATGTTTCCTCCCTTCTCCCCCAGTTGCTTAAATATCTGTGTAGAAAAGTAGCTCTTTATCATCAACATCCAAATTAGATGTGACAGAGGAGGAATGAGTGAGGTGGAGAATATAGTTAGGTTTATAGGATCATAGGAAGTTACTAGGCTACTGGCCCTTAAGCCTTTACAGGCCTAGCCAAGAATTTAACACAAGTTACAACAAGACAGCACCCAATACCCCTATCCAGCAAGGACACAGGTGGAATCCCAGGGGTGTGTTTTGTGTTCCCCATCCAGTTATCCAGTTTGAGCTTAAAAAGAGTTAATGAGGAACTCTGCTTGATGTGGAGAGGGAGTCTATTCCACAGAAGGGGGGAGTCTCTGGGACACAAATGTGTCCTGCTAACAAGTCCTATTGATGTCACAGACCAGGTTGAGGTTGCACATACAGGTTACTTGAGTGGAGCTTGACTTGCGGATATGCAGCAGTCCCATCAAGGCAGGGTCTGAAATTGCTTTGTATGCCAGACAGAGGGCACCTCTGAGGAGTCTGTATGAGACTGTGTAGAGGGACAGGAAGTTTAGATGATCTGTGCAGGGTAGATATTTGAGGCCCTGAATTCTCCTGGTGAGGAATCTCTGTGGTCTCTCCTGCTGCTGCATGTGCTTTGTGAGGTACATGCTGAAAGAGGCATTGTACTCAATAATGGATCTTATAAGGGAAGAATACACCAATGTTATGACCTCCTTGTCCCTCGATGAGATACCCTTACTAATGAGGTGGGCCATGTAGAAAGTTTTTCATACAACGGAGGTAATATGGTGGTCAAAAGTCAGTTTGCTATCAACCTGGGTGCCCAAGTCTCTCACTACTGATTGTGTGCTTAGGACCTTGTTGTTAATGAGATAATTTATGGGAACATCACTCTCCCCAAAGCAGATGATGATGCATTTTTTGGCATTCAGTTTGAGGCCATGTTTCTGGCACCAATCATTTGATTGTGCGAGACCCTCTTGGAGGATGTCCACATCACTAGGGGAATTGATGACAGCACCCAACTTGCAGTCATCTGCAAACATGGTCAGCCATAGCCCACTGGTTTTGGCCTGCATCTCAGAAAAGTATATCCCAAACAACAGAGGCCCCAAGACCAATCCCTGGGGTACACCACACATTACGGGTATACTGCTGGGCTTGAGGTGGCTTCCCCTATTTTGACTAGATGGGTTCTGTCAGTGAGCCAGTTTGCTACCCATCTAGTAACATAAGTATTGATGCCTAGTTGAGAGACTGTATCTGTTATACCCAAATGAGGAATATTATCAAAGGTTTCGCCCAGGTCAAGGTAGGTGGTGTGTATTCTCTTCCCTTTGTCCATGGTTTTGGTGACTGTCCCAAAGAAGTCAACCAAATGTAACAGGTATGACCTCCCCTTGATGTAACCAAACTGTGTAGGATCGAGTGTTTGAAGGTCGCCAATTTCCTTGTTAATGAGGTCCATGATAACCTATTCCATGGCCTTGCAGATCAGGCTAATTAGGCTGATGGGTCTATAATTTCCTGGATTGGTGGATACTCCACCTTTATGCAAAGGGATGACAGTGGCAATCTTTCACTTGGATGGGATGAAGCTGGTACTCAGGCTTTGGTTGAATAGGGTGCCTAATGGGGCTGCAGGTTCCTGCCTGAGTTCATCTTAGATGCAGCCTGGGATGTTATCAGGTCCCATGGAGGCTGTATTTTTTGCCTTTGAGAGGGCAGTGATGACTTGCTCCCTAGAGATGAGGGTGGGGGGGTCAGGTGCTTGGGATGTCCTGATTTACTGATGGGGGGACAGAGAGGTGAATCTGTCTGCCAGCAGGTTGGCTATATCTACGACATTTGTGTATGTAGTATCCTTGACCACCAGTTCTGAGCAGATCTGAGTACTTCTTTTGAGAATGTGGACATATGTGAAGAAGGCCTTATGATTGTCTTTAGTTGATGTGGCCAGTTTGGATGCAAAGTTTGCTTTGGTGAATTTCACTAGTGCTCTTAGTTGCTTATTCAGGATAAGGAGAGATTGCTTCCAATTAGGCACCTGTTCATTCTTGGTCCTGGACAGCAATTTTTTCCTTTAATTATTTATTTATTTATTTGTTAACCTGGTTACTCCAACTGGTACAGTGCACTTTTTCAGTGGAGACCCGGGGAGCAAAGCTCCCCAGAAAAACATTAAATTAATTTGACATATAGTAATACAAAAATTTACACAGACATAAACAATAGAAGTTATCATACATGGCAATTTGAATATATATATATATATATATATATATATATATATATATATATATATATATATATATGTATATATACACACACACACACACACACATATATATATATATATATATATATATATATATATATATATATATATATACACCAACATGAGGAGAGTGCAGAGGAGAGAAACAAGAAATAATACGGATAGACCTTTAGCTCCTGAAGAGCTAAATACCAGGACAAATAAGATTGGCTGAGAATAGTAGAAGAGATTATAGAGTTTATTTATTGCAGATGTCCACCAGACAGGTTTACTCTTCCTTGAGGAGGAGGATTTTGTCTTGTCAGGTATTCCTGATTTCATGCAGCGATTATAAATGCTTGTATAGTACTTTGGTGTAGGTTTGGATATATGTGCCAGTTCCTATGGAAGGAGAGGGGGCTGTGAAACTGTTTATACTTTCCCTCAGGAGGTTGTAATCAGCTTTGGAGAAGTTTTTTGTTTGAACCTAGTGGAGTGGGGGGGGGTGACTTCAAAAGTGATAGTTTTCTGGTCAGATCTTACCAGGGAGGATGACACTGTAGGGATACTGCAGTGGTTACTCGTGTTTGTTAATACCAAGTCCAAGATATTATCACCTTTTGAGGGGATGTCGACCAGCTGGTCCAAGGCATTTGCATTGACAAAAATCAAGGAATCTCTGGGCATTTGTGTTTTGGCATGAGTAGTTCTTCCAATCTATGGTTGAATAGTTAAAGTCACCCAGGATAAGGGTAAAGGGCTGAATCTCGATAGATTTGAAGAGGTCCAGATATGTGGAGTGGGTATCTTGAGTTAAAGTTGGGGGCCTGTAGCTAGCTATGATTTGAATAGAAGTCTTGCCAACTGAACTGCACCTTGAGTGTCTCCTGTGTGTCATGCTGTTTGATCAGCCTGTAGGTGTGTATGTCTTTAATATATATTGCAACTACATCTCCTTTTACTTTCCTGACCACAGTTTGGGGTCTGAATGTATCATTGGATGAGTAACCTGGTACGGCTGGGATGCTCTCTGCATCTTTGAACCAGGTGTTTGTGACTGCACAAATGTCAGCATCTTCCAGGGTTAAGAATGCTTGCAATGAGTGCAGTTTCATGTTTAAACTCCTAGCGTTTTGATGAAATGTTCATTTTGGCAGTTTTGCCCTCATGGCATTGCCTAAAAAGGCACTATGGGGTAGGCAAGAGCCTTTGCCAGAAGCCTGAAGCTCAAGGGAGACAGATGCAGGCCATCTCTGGCATAGCATCATGGTCTGTCATTCCTATCTTACCAGGCTGTCAGGTACTGGATCCCCTAGGAATGTCACCAGAAACTATGCCAATTGTTAAAGTCAGTCATTTTCTGTTTGTATTGAGGAATCATTCTGAGTGACAGTAGAATGCTGCTTAAGGCTATGAACATACCTGCCTGGGAAACATATTCAGTGAGCTCAATCATGTCTCTCTTCATATAGTCCAGGGAGGTACATATCAAGTCATTCATGCCAACATGGGCTATAACAGAGTTAACAGTACCTGTTATTAAGAGACTTGAGTGCATGGATGATATGGTGGATTCTGGCACCTGACAAACAACTAACCATGACTTTCTCCTTATCCAGCCAGTTAAGGGGCACATCTGTGTGTCTCACAATGCAGTCTCCTATAACTAAAATGTTAGGTTTATGTTTAGGTCTTAGTAGCTGTGAGACACAGATATGTGGACTATGTGTGGTGTGGTGGGCAGTAGAGTTTGCATGTGTTTTTGCCTCAGAGGTCTCTTTTGTTTGGGTATGTTTTTGTTGAGGACCTCTGCATATGTGGGTGTGTGTTTGAAGTGTGCTGTTTGTGTTGACAACCTTCTTAGTGCTAGATATACTGACTTGTGAGGGAGAGATAGAGTATATGCTCTAGGTTCTTAATGTAATTGCATCTCTCACAAATTGTGTTCCTAGGTGGTAGTAGTAGAGGGTTGTCCATGTACATGAGGCAGTTGCTACACTGTCTCAGGATGCCCATATCAACCAGACTGGCAGGAGAAACCATAAGAAATTTCCCATCCATATTTGTCAAAATCTGAGGGAGAGTGGCCAGAGAGAGCTAAGGTGGTATAGGGTGGAAGGTCTAAGAGATGTACTACTAGGTGATCACACAAGTGCAACTAAGGGAAAATTTGTAGCTGGAATACCTTGCAATGGGTTTAAAACAGTGCAGCTGCAGTGTGTAATGTGCAGATCAGAACAGAGGTAAGGATTCAATTCACTAAGCCTAAAATACAGTTGCACAGTTTAAACAGATATGCAGCAAATATTGTTTTAGTTAATCAGAAGTGCAGAAAACAGTTGTAGTCCCATAGCAAGTTTTTGGAAAACAGCAGAGCAAGGGCAGAAGGCCTAACTCACTGCAGCTTTGAGCAATCAAGCACAAACTAGTATAAACACTGGCTATTTAAGGCAGAGAAACAGTAACCAGTCAAAGTTCAAATTATCCAGTCAAAAACACCATAAATAGAGCCCTGTAGCAGTAATTTTAGTTAGATCAGACCAAACTGAAAACCCCTCCCACGAAGCAACAGCTAGGCCTCTGTACACAAAAAATTAACCGTACTACAAGCTCCAAGGGTCACAAACAGTACAAGATTCAGCTCCATGTTAGTGTTTTTCAAGTGCAGCAACAAGTAAAATGAACAGAACAAGCAGAGGAACAAAGTTTCACAGCAGGTTTTTGGAAAACAGCAGAGCAAGGGCAGGAGGCCTAACTCACTGATGGAAGAGGTTAGCTTTCTGACATACTACCAGATATTCTTCAGTAAATCTGTTAATCAAATTAAGTTGGAGTCAGGATAGACATCAGTATGATGAGGTTACATTGACTGGACACCAATCCCTATAGATGTAGTAGGAGATGATCTTCTGGTTTCCCACTGGCTCTTTATAGCCTCATGAGAAATACATGCTAGTTTAATCACAATTGTAGGATAGTCCTGAAAAGAAAATTATCTCTGTGACTCCGGGCTATAGTGTCTAAGATAAGGCCCACTTGGGAAGTTGAAATCCTACTTTTTCCTTCTGGGTGGACTAAAACATGTCCAAATGTAGAAACCAAAGTCAGTTGGACCTGAGTCTGCACAAACCTGCCCCTGTCAGGGATCAACATCTTTGATTCAATATAGAAATGGTATAGCCACTAAGACCATTCACAGCCTGCTCATGTAGTGTGTTACAAGTGTTTTTTTCCATCAATTCAGCAATCACTGGGATTTGAACTCACTATCAAAGGGTTCTCCAAATGGAAAAGAGACAGCCATCCTATGGCCCACCGCAGACAATATCTTATGTTGCAAGAAGACCTAGAGATTTTGGACCTAATAGGACAAAGTTTTCTCACTGCACAACTTAACAATGCTCACAAAAGGAAAACATATAGTTTTTTTTAAAGCATAATGGTCACTGAAGATGGTAATGTTTCAGTAGAATAGGTCTTGTATTTTTATAGATCTTTTCTGGGACCATCATGGACCCTGGAAAAAAAATCTCTTGAGAAATTTCAAATAACTTTCACAAATTACAGCAGCAATACAATTAATATACACAACTGCAGATTAACAATTTCCCAAAGTGGATACCTAGCACACTTTAAGACACCTGGAAGGACCCAACGGGCTAATAACCAAATAGTCTTTTTAAAGTAAAAGAACTGTAGACTGTACAGAATGTTCTAGCTTTTCAACAAAGTATCACACTGACATGTTTAGCACAGCAAGCTGACCAGCTGTGCTCTGGAACTATCCAGTAGTCCTTTAAATCAGGCTGAAGAAAATACCTCTATCAGTGGCTAATTCCCTCATATAATAAAATATACTACAGCATTAATCCTTATGCTGGCCAGTTGAAGTTCTCGAGTCATATGTTTCCATGTGCAGTAGAGAGAGTACAGTAAATGTACAATCACTTCTGATTCCTGGTAGAAACATATACTCATTTAACAGCTGTTCCTTGTAGCTAAAGCTGAAATTTATACAATACCTCACTGCTTCATGGCAGATGGTGACAAAGCTCTAATTACAGACCAGATGACCCAGTTTGATTAGTATGAAACAGGTGCTGGCAATGCAAGTCATGGAAGGGTAGGACTAAGTCACCAGTGCCAGCTTGCCTAGCCCAGAGGAAGGGGTTGGTACACATCCTGAAACTCTGAGAGTTAGACCACATGGATAGGCTCTGCTCTGCTGTGAGAGAAATAAAGTGAGCTATGAGAGCCTGAACCTATCAAAGAGAGATGACTCTCTAATGTGGCCTAGCAGCTGTGCAAAAGTGTACACCTACACAGGCACCAACCACAGCAAGTATTGCACTGTGCCTCCCAAAACAGGGATAGGTTAGGAATAGTGGGGGAAACTTACTACCCACCCCTCCCCCTCCGTGATTTCAAACAAGTTCTAGTTCTTGCCTCAATCACTAGACTTCAAGGAAGTTAAAAGTGTAAGTGTAACAAATTAGCCAGTGAGGATAAGGGGTCAATGGTCACGAGATGTTGAAGGAGCAAGAAAAGACTGTACAAAAAATTTGTATTACCTGATATGTGCAGGTTCTTCTGTTAGTAGAACATGGTTTCTTATGAAAGTAACACTGATTTTGTCTGATGCATACTGCAAGGTCTGAACTGATTTTGCTTAATAAACAAAGTCTTGGAATGGTCCTGTGCTATATTTATGTGTATTATATACACAACAGGATACAGCTTTAGTACAGGTTAGGGTTAGCACCTGTTCCTCTTTTTGTATGGCATTAGTAATTTGGAAGTTTGTGTCTTGTCATGAAACATGAAAAATGACAAATGCTGTGATATTTTAGGAGAGAAAGAAATATTAATTTTTATTTAATTAAGGAAAACTATGAAATGGTATCTGAAACACCCTAATATGATATAAATTCTACAACAGTGGATATTTTGATAATAAAATGAAACATCCATTCAGTCAGCTGGTCTGTCCTCAGCAATTCACTGTAAGAAAATGTCTGACTTTGGGGGCATTTGAAAAGATGGCAACCATGGTACGGGTAGTTAGTTGTGTTTTGCAAGACATCCATAAGCTGTGGGCTCATAGATATGGCTCCACTGAGGTCTGAACATCTACACCTGTTAATACAAATTAGTGGAAGAAGCATACGAGCTGCAGGTTGTTCACCTAAGGATGTGCTGCATCTGTTTTTGTGTGTAGCATCTTTCGTATTATCTCATTAACAGCGAAGATAAGACATTCAAGGCTCATGTTACATTGCCATTTACGAAGCTGAATATCCACTGGTTTATTTCCAAATAAAAATGAAATGGATGATATGCTTTGGGATGTTGCCACTATATTTGCTGCAGTGCAAGTCCTTGCATTCTTATAGATTTCTTGCTTCCACAAAGTCGACACTAAGGCTGCTAAGTAGATTGCTGAACATGGTTCGTACATGTCACTGAGGCTGTTAACTAGAAATATTGCTGAACTAGTATAATATGCGTAAAAAAGAGTTATAAAATGCACATGTTAGCCAGATAGACCTGTAACAGATAGTAGAAACATGGTTCAAATGACGGGAAATTTACTGATTATAAAAATCAGTGAGTTCACTGTACAGTAGCTAACAACATGTTGAATATCAAAGTTATCCAAACCTGTTTTCCTAATATGGTTGCAGTGATGGAAAAGCTTCAAAGCATGGACATTTAAATGATAACGCCAGCTCTACTGCTTACACCTGACTGACATCTATAGCTATATGAAAGTTGCCATGGTGACTGGCTTTTTTCAGAGCTGACTCTTGACATCTACGTGGTCATCCTTTCTGCCATTTGAAGCTGATAAATGTTTGTTTTCAGCACTGATCTTTTCATTATACTGCATCTTTGAACAACTAAGTTCAAAAACATTTGTTACTTTCCATGAGAGATCGAAATAAATCTGTAGATACCTTGTAGAGCGAAGTAATGTGTTTCTAAAAATCTTTCTGAATTTTTTTAACTTTATGAGATATTGCTTTTTCCGTTGTTACACGGAATAGTTTGAAGTTATCATTATAATAGTAAGTGCAACTAATCACAAAAATATCTTTTGGAAATTAAAACAGCTATTTAGATCAATAAAAGTAGAGTTTTTCAGAAATTAGAACAGCTATTTAAATCAATAAATGTGCAATTTGTATACACCATTTTTCTGTTTTGTAGTAAACATCTAATCTTTATTTCTAAGTAGAAAGAGTCATAACCTGCTTTGTCCCACCTGAATAAAGGAATAGTGCATATTTCAAGGGTGGGGGAGGACATAGCTGTTGTATAATATATGTGTATACAGTGGGGACAAGGCCATCTCAAACTTTAGGTGAAATGTGTTTTGGTGAATTGTGTTTTAGGTGAATTGTGCTTTCAGTGAAATGTGCACACCAATTTGAGTTTAGGTGAAATGTGCTTTCGGTGAAATGTCCTAGACCCATATATATATATATATATATATATATATATATATATATATATATATATATATATATAAAAATGCTAAATTAGTGTTGCATCAAATCTAGTTTTATAACAGCATGCTCATTTTGAAGTGGATTTATTTTGGTGCAGTGAAAATGAAATAACTAACTTTGAAGTGGAACAATTAAATGCCACATACCACATATCAGTACATCTGCTAAGTTGCACAAGATTTGCTGTTTAAGTAAGTACATTGCTCAACCAGGCAAAATGTCTCTTTGTACAATTTCACATATTTTAAAAGGTTATCCACAAGCTAAATTGTGTTGGGATAGTACAAGAGGGCCACAGTGTATATGCAGAACCTTTAGTAATAAGTGGTATAGGGTAGAAAATATTCTAACTAACACAAGTTTCAAATGGAAGTTGGCCTTATTTTGAAAACAACAAATCCCTCTCTGGTTTGCAGATTAATTTTAAAGATGCTGAACAAAAAAGGAGTATGGCTTACATTCTGCCAATGTTTTACTTATCTACTTATCTACCCTACTTATATCCCAACTCTCCACACTACAACTCTGTCCCAGGCTAGCACCATAACCTGGTTTTCCAGCTACTTGTCCAAATGCCAACAAGCTGTATAGTGGAAAACTTCAACCTCCCCCTTCCTTCCTACACTCACATTTGTCACACAAGGTTCAGTTCTTGGCCCTCTACTCTTTAACCTATTCATTAACAACTTTCACTACTCCATACCAGAATCATCTGTCATTCAGTATGCAGATGACTCAGCTATCATCTGCTCAGCCTTCTCCCCCTCTGAGCTCCTAACAAAAACCCAACTAGTTTTCTCCAAAATAGAAACCTGGATGCAATCCAACCATCTAGTTCTAAATTCAAATAAAACCAAACTAATGATTTTTTTCACCCACCAAAAACTCCAGCATTGATAAAACTTCATTTTCCATACAGAGCCAAAGCAATAACCCCATTGAAATTGTTCCCAACACTAAGCTTTTTGGCATCATCATTGATGAAGAACTAAAATGTGATACTCACATCCACTCCGCAATCAAGAAAACCCACCAGAAGATAGGTCTCCTCTATAGGCACAACTACTTCCTCAGCCCCTCTACCTGCCAAACTCTTGCATCCACCTTCCTACTCCCCTCCCTTATGTATGATGCTCCTCTGTTCACCAGTCTCCATCTCAGTCTAAGATCCAAACTCAAATCCTGCTACCACAAGATTGCCAAATTTGCAAACAACTCAAAAAACTTGTCCCACCACTGCCACTCCCTCCTCACCCTAAACTGGCTAGAGCTACCCAACTACCCCAGTTACTTACAACTCACCACTGCACACAGGCTCATCTTTAAACTGGCCAACTGCCCATCTCTTGCAGCTTCCTTAAAACCCTACGTACCCAACCGCTCACTCAGATCCACAAACCAAAATCTCCTTCAGGTCCATAAACCAGTACAGCCTCCAGGCCAACTTCTACTCCCCTACTCCTTAGCCAAAACACCCACACCTATGCAACCTACCTAACCATACAAATTTCAAATCTCAGCTACTCTCCCATCTATCTTCCAAATGGGAATGCCCTTGTCATGCTCTAACATAACCTCCCATATCTTTCTACCTTGCACTGATATCTTCTCCAATTACCATGAATATTGTTTAATTTCTCCCAAAAATCTATCCCTTCCCACCAGAAACTAATTTTCTCTCTAATATCTAATGCACTATACTTTCCTTTACATATTTACTGTTATTTCTCCATACACAATGTTCTCCTAACCTACAAATGCCTAGTAGCTATATATTTTAAAATGTTTAACCTACAAGGAGCTCATAACATAATATTTCACTATTATGTAAATGTTTATTTTTGGTATTTAACCATGTCCTTCTTTTTATATGTGACTTGCAACTTGCAAATATTGTGCATCTAATCTGAAAATGTTAATTTTCTCTATGAATTATGTCTCTTGTAAACTTTGACATGTAACTTACAATATTGTGGAGCTTTTCTCTGCAGGCCTCCACTGAAAAGGGGATCTTTCTGGCCCAGTGGACTTTCCCAGTCATCAAACTTAAATAAATAAAATAAATAATTAGCCATATCTACTTATATTTCCATATAGAAGGGTAGCTAGATACTTATAAGTTCATAGGCCAAAACTAGATTGTTGATCCAGAAGATGGTTACTGTAACAGTAGCAATACCCAAATCATGGATACCTATTAACATGAGTCATTTTATCTGGTTTCAACCTCTTTTAATGAGGGCCTGATGGGCCAGACCTAGGTTGTGCTTATGACATCTCATGCATTTCTCCAGTTGACACTTAGATAAGGTCAGGTAGCTACTTTGCTTTTCATCCAAAGGAAATGTATTCCATAAAAGAGGGATTCTCTGGGATATATATCTAGCAAGTCCTATTTATGTGTCAATAGACCTTAGGATCTCTTGAATTGGAGTTAATGGGGTTATTAGTTCTGCAGATGTGTGGGAGAAGATATAGGGCTGGATCCTTCAAAGCTTTTTAGGCTAGACACAGGTCACCTCTCAAGAGACTGTAGGAAGCAGAAAAGACAGAGATATAGAGAGAGAGATTTCTAAGGCAATCTGGATAGCTCAAAGAAGTTGTGCCCTTAATTATCTTAGTGAGGAAAACACTATGAACTTTCAAGCTGGGGATATATGATTAGATATGTGCTTACCAAAGGTGTTGTCATAGGTCTGATGAGGGGGGAGGAGTAGAGAGGGAAGATAATGTCCTTAGATCTGGAAGAAATACCCTGGTGATTAATTTGGCAAGGTAAAATGATTTTTAACAACAGTGGATATACAGTAATCAAAGGATAACTCATTGTCAACAAAAGTGCTCAGGTCCCTAATGACTGAGTCAACTTTCATGCAGGTGTCATCTGTGTTGCATATGCATGGTTGTGCAGTTTTACGTAAGGACACAATGCTGCATTTCTTGGTATATAGGCCATGGCCTACACACCACTTATTGGCATGTGTTAGTCCTTCCTGAAGAATGTGGAAGTCAGATGGGAAGTTAATAACAACCCCAAGTCTGCAGTCATCTACAAATTTGGTCAGTCACAGGCCTAGATGTCAGCCTTGACATCGAGAAGTAAATACCAAAAAGAAGTGATCCTAGAACCAATACCTGGGAGACACCACTCATAACTATTCTTTTTGAAGAGAGCGTGCCCCCCATGCTAATAGATTAGGTCCAGTTAGTTAGCTAGTTTGCTATCCAGTGGGTAACCTAGGAGTTTACATTTAGTTTGAATAGCTTGTCAACAGTACCAGAATGTGGGATGGTATCAAAGGCCTTTGCCAGGTCAAGGTATATAGTGTGTACCAGTTTGTCTGAGTCTAATGCATCAGAGACATGTTCAAAGATGTCCACCAGGTTAAGGAGAAAAGATCCCAAACTGGCTTGGATCTAAGGCATATAGACTACCTGTGTCTTTGTTAGTAAGTTCCATAATGACGCATTCCACTGCTTTGCAGATAAGGGTGGTAAGGCTTTTAAGTCTAGTTTCCTGGATCATTCAGTAATGGATCCCCTTTGTGCAGTGGGATGACTACTACAGTATTCCTATGGCATGAATCTAGTGGAGAGGCTGAGGCTGAACAGGATTAGCAGCAAATCTATCAGACGGTGTCGGATGCAGACAAGAAGACAGTGGTGCATGTGTGTTTTTGGCCTTGGAGGGAACATTTGGGACTTGCTCAGAGTTAATCAGAAGTAGTGGTGTAGATGTGCTAATAACCTGGGGAAGTTAGGGGAGAAAGAGGAGTAAAGTTAGAGCAACATTCAACTGCTGATATGTTGGCTTTGTCCTCAAGTGTTGTTGTGTACTAGCTATGGGCATTACCTCTCATGCTTCTGGCATAGCTAAGGAAGGCTTTGTGATTCTCCTCAGCAGAGGAAGCAATTCACAATTTATACTCATTTTTTTAACTGGATTTTGTTTCCGAGTTCTTTGTTAATAATTTTGAGTTTACGTCTAGATCATGGGTCATTACATTTGTTTATAGGGCCTATGAGTTTCTTCCTATTATTGTAAAGTTTAAACTAGGGCTGCACCACAGAGGTTTGTTCCTGAATTTGGCACTATATTTATGTCTTATGGGGACAGATGTCGCCATGCATGCTTTAAGGTGGCCATAGAAATCTTCTGCAAATGTGGCAGCATGCAAGATGAGGTCATTGAGATTAGGAGAGTGCTTAAATTTCATCAGGTCATCAGTAAACTGGATTAGGTTTGCCTTAGAGTAGCCTCTAAAGAAAGAAGGGTTTAATGATAAGTCATGATTTACCCTCATAATGAGTTAATGAATGGTCCTCAGATTTGACCAGTGATGTGTTAACTGTAGATGTTGAGCATAGGGTGGCAATATTAGTGAAAATCAAGTCCAGTATTTCTGAATTTGGGACTTGAACAAATTGGTCTAGGGAGCTATCATTAATGAAGTCCAGGAATTTTTTTATGTATTTATTTGAGATGGTTTAAATTTCCCAGTTAATAGCGGTATGGTTGAAGTCCCCCAAGAGAATAGTCTTAAGCTGAACAAGGAGAACATCAGCATGGACTGCAGATGTCATGGCAGAGGTACAGTATTTGGCTATGATATGGTACACAATTCTATCTGCCATGAAAAGGATATGGAGAAGTCAAAGGTCATTGTCCTGGCTTAAGAGTCTGGAGGTGAGATGGCTTTTTAGGAACACAGACATGCTTCCTCCATTAACACTGTCTTTTTCCACAGTGGGCCTGGAAGAGTGGCAAGTATTGAAACCCTGCACTGTGAGGGTGCTGTCACTGTTCTGAAATCACATTTCCATAATTAGGCAGATATGTATATTTTCAAGCATTAAAAGTGCTGCCAAGGAGTGCAACAATTTGTTTAGGTTTCAGAGACAACAGGAAGCAGAAATGTGTTTGGTGCAAGGGATTCTGCGTTCTATTCCCACACTAAGTAGATCAATTGCTGACACTGCTGTGTGGCATGGGGGGTGGGGGGTGTTGTACTACTGGGTGTTCTGCCTTCGGATGAGACTTTAAACCAAGGCCCCATCTGTTTGAGTTGGTGGTAGCTCAGGTGGGTGTAAAAGATCTCACAGCACTAATCAAAAAGAGTAGTGGTCCTCTATTTATATACAAAAATAACTCTTATTTACACAATATTTACATATTTATGGATATTTACAAATGTACAAGTATATAGATATACAAATCTCTTTACAGAATCATACTAAATTTTCATCCCTACCAGACCCCCACTTCTTTTTCCATAACCGCCATCTGATTTTACTTAATATTGTTGCTAAAATCCATTTACCATTAAACATAATTTCATTTATTCTTACATTTGATATAACCCATATAACATAAAATAACTGTTTATCAATTCTTTTAAAATATTTTTTACTTTTATTCTTGCAATATCCATATTTAATCACATTCATGTTTGTTTTATCCACTTCTTTTATATCTTCATAAAAATCTTCTTTACCTAGTTTTTGCCATGACGTTTTTATTCCTTTAAATTTCAAAAACACGTTTCATAATTTCTTCTTCTTGACATATAAAAAATATTGTATTACTTTTCTTCTTATATGTCATATGCCCTTTTACTGGTACTTTGTCTATTACCAGTCTCCAGAAAAAGTCTTGACATTCTACTTTTTATTGTACCATTTATTCCTTTTTAGAGCTTTAATTTTTTTCATCTGTTAGATTTTCCCATGGTTGTACATAGTAATGTTTTATTAAAACATTCTTATACCATATGATTCTATCTTTTTCTAAATCATCAATTTTTATTTTCCACAAAAATATATTTTTCTTGGTAATATTCTAATTCTTCATTGATACATTCCTTTTCACTTTACCATACCCCAGAATTCATCAGACTTCTATTAACATCATTTTATTACTAATCTCCCATCTTTTTATTTATCCACTTTAACAATTTTTACATATTTAATGAAGCAGCATATACCACTGGATTAATTAACCCTAAACTATCTTCTTCTTTATTTACATCCCAAACTCTTCCTTTTACTAGGTTTAATCTTGACCCCATATAAATGAAAAAAATATCTGCAATAATTCCTTTTCAAATACTGTTGGCAACATAAATACACTTGCTAAGTGTGCTATTTTACCCATCAGTACTGAATTTATCAAATAAGCTTTTTTCTGAATGATAATTTATATTTTCTCCAGAAAAGACACGTTTATTTTATGTCTTCTGTTGTTTTTCCCCATTGAATTCTACCTACATCTTTATTCCAAAATGTTATACCTCACACAGAAATTTCATTAATTGTAAAATATATACCCCTGATCTTTACTACATCACCTAAACTTTTACTTTTCTCTTTATTTAAAGCTATCCCTATCATCTCTAGACACAAATTTGTGCAAATTATTACTTCTTTAATACATTTTTCAATTGTTATATTATCATCTACATATATTAACAAAACTGGAATTCTTAACCCTTCAGGTTTTATATACCTGACCTCCTTCATTTTGTATTTTATTTCACATACTATCACATTCATAACAAATGCAAAGAGTATGCAACTCACTGGGCATCCCTGTCTTACACCACTATTCATATGTACCTCTTGGCTCGACCAGCCATTTTTACTTTATTATTGCTATATACTGGCATACATCATTTCCTAACTTTCTTACTTATATTATATTCTTTCATTATTAATCATAAAATTTCATGTCCAATTGTGTCACATGCCTTATTAAAGTGCCCTATCATGATTTTTTCTTTTTCTTTTCTATTCATAATGTCATCCACAATTTCTCTAGCTATCATTAATAATTCTTGACAACCCTTCCCCTTATACCATACACACACATATATATATACATATATATATATATATATATATATATATATATATATATATATATATATATATATATATGTGTGTGTGTGTGTACATATATATATATGGGTTACCTTCATTTCCCCAAAAGCTCATTTGACTGAAACTCATTTACCCTAAAACTCATCTCCCTGACAAGTAATACTTGCAGTGCACTGTAAGGCAAGGAAATGAAATATGTCTTTTCCCCACTGTAGTGTGACTCTGGAGTTAGTATATATAGATGGGGGGGGTGGGGGGCATAGCCCCCATCCTAGTTTGAGTTTACATTCTCTGCTTTTTGTTTTATATTGTTCAGCAAAACCAAACTAGGTGGAGGCTGTGCCCCCACACCCCCCTAACTATATACATTAATTCCAGGAGATCATACTATACTGGGGAAAAGGACACATTCCATTTACTTGCTTTGCAGTGCACTGCAAGTACTATTTGTCAGGGAAATGAGTTTGGGGGGAAATGAGTTTTAGTCAAATGACCTTTTAGGGAAATGAAGGTAACCCATATATATATATATATATATATATATATATATATATATATATATATATATATATATTCTATAATATTTTTTGTTTTAGTTTCAGATCTCTTTTGTATTATTTTCATAAAGATCTTATAATCATTATTATTCAATACTACTGGTTTCCAGTTTATTTCTCTTCTATCTTCCTTTTTCCATATGAATTTAAGTATTCCACTACATAATTCTTTATACATAAAACCTTCATTCTGCCATTCAAAATCTTTATTTTTTTGCCAGTTCCTTAAATATTTATACATTTCATACCCTATTCCATCTAGTCCTGCAACTGAATCTATATTTACTTATCTTAATACTTTATCTAGCTCATTTAAAGAAATCTCCTTTTCCAACTCTTTATTATCTTTTTCTGATAACTTTTTACTTTCCATGTTTTTAGTACCTTCTGTTTTCTTTAAACATTTCTTGTACATATTATACTACCCTTTTCATAATCGTTTATTGAGTTCTTGCTCTTTCTCCTTTTCCATTTTTATTTCTGACGTTATACTACCATCTCCTTTTACTAATCTACTTAAGTAACTCAATACTTTACTTTTTCCTTGTAAAAATATGCTTTATATAACAATTCTTGCATTTTATTCTTGATTTCTTTCATATAACTCTTTCCTTGTCAAAGTACTTTCCATTATTAAGTTGTAAATATTCCAATGTGTCATTATATATATTTTTCTTTCAGTACTTTTCTCTCATCATGTTGCCACTGTAAAAAAACTTTTTTATATTTCTGCTTAAATATCATCCTCCATTCTGAGCAAATTTTTAAAAATGTTCTCATAATAATAATATGATCTTTCCATAACTGTATTACTAATCACTTTCCTTCTTCACTGTATGCTTTCTCATTTATCTTTTTTTATTCCTTTGCCTATTTTTATATATTTCTTGTTTTCCTTTATTTCTAGCCATATTGCAAGATGATCAGAAAATCTTGTTTCAACTACTTCCCCTTCTCTTATAACTAAACCTTCTGATACTATAAAAGAATTTATTTCGGTTCTATACATACCCCTTTCATAAGTCCATGAATTTTTGTCCCAAAGTTTTAACTTATATCTTATAACATCTAACATTTTTCTTATATAATTTCCTTTCTTTTTACTCTTGCCTCATCAATTACAATTAAAGTCTCCTGTTACTATAGTATTCATATTTATCACTACATAGTCTAAAACCTGATGCAATAAGCTCTCCCTTTCTTTACATTTAGTATATACATATAACGTTATGATTTTATATACTTTCCATTTTAATTCTACAATGCTTAATCGTCCCATTTTTGCTAAAGCTACATCAAACATCTTTACTGTATTTCTACAGAATGCTGCTATTCCAGGACATCTCACATCTCCCAAATTCCAGATTATTACATCTACATCACACGTATTACACCATTCTAACATTCCTATTCTTCTTACTATATTCTTAATACTATTCACATTTACAGAAAGTGCTCTAAATGTTTGCTTCCCTTTTCCTTGGAGTCATACGTTCATAAGTTCTTTTTCTCTTTCTGCTTTAACACAATATTACAATCCAGGAAACATCTCCTTCATTTTCTGGATCACTCTGCACCACCATTTCTTTAAGTAAATCATCCCGCTACCCTCCAGACTGGAGGGTTGTAATCATGTAGCCATAATTTGCTGTCTAATCTCCATCAAACAAGTTTCTTTGAAATATTTCCTCAGAATCCTGCACATATTTTCCGGTCTCAATATTTGCTATCTCCTCCATTTCTTTAACCATTTCATCATCTCCTTCTCAATCCATCTTCCTCCCTGCTTCTCAAGGCTGCCTCTGTACCTGGAATAGAACAGGGAGTGCTCCTCCAAGATGGGTCCCACTCATAACAATGATGAGTTGGGGAAGTTCCCCAAGGCCCCAGCCAGATTTCCCTTAGTAGTATAAATACCACCTTGGGTCTCCCTGAAAAGAGTCTTCTAGCCTAGTGGGACTAACCCAGTCAACAAAGGATAAATAAAATAAAATGTAAAATTAAATAGTATTTAGCAGTGCTGCCTTTATACACTTTTGGTGAGCTATGTAGGTAATTTGAGGAGACTGATCTTGTCTAAAAAAAGGCACTATGGTGGGGGGGGGGGGTCCTGACCAGTATACATAAACCCTAATGAGAGAGATGCAGACTATCCCTAGAAAAGCAGCTAAGGTTGTCGATCATTTCCTCATAGCCTGATAGATATTTGATCCCCTTAGAATGGTACTAGTAGCGAAGCTAATTATTAAAGTATTTTTTTTGTATAGTGTCATCATTTTAGTGATGGCAGAATACTGATCAATATTAGTTTCACACCAGTTTCAGATGCATATTCTGAGTATTCTGTCATGTTCCTCTTCATTTGATCCATGGAGGTATGTCTCACTTTATTCACTCCCCTGTGCGCATTGTAGTTATGTTTTTTCTAATGTCTCTGTATGCTGTTTGAATGTTGGTGTGACACCAAGTGCCCTGCTTATCAAACGAAGCTAATTATTAAAGTATTTTTTTTGTATAGTGTCATCATTTTAGTGATGGCAGAATACTGATCAATATTAGTTTCACACCAGTTTCAGATGCATATTCTGAGTATTCTGTCATGTCCCTCTTCATTTGATCCATGGAGGTATGTCTCACTTTATTCACTCCCCTGTGCGCATTGTAGTTATGTTTTTTCTAATGTCTCTGTATGCTGTTTGAATGTTGGTGTGACACCAAGTGCCCTGCTTATCAAACCTCCTTCTTCGAGGAGGCATAAGAAGGCATTATACACCAGTTATGTAACTGAAACCTCCCTCTCATCAATTTTGAGCTACCTTCATTCCAGGAACAAGACTTCTGTTTAATCTATTTTTTTAGTGTGTCTGTGTCTTTGTGTGTGTCTATGTGTATTAAACAAATCCCTTGGACATGTGCTAATGTCATGAAAAGTTGGTGGAGCATTGCTGCTGAGCTGAGCTTCCCTGCACATGCTTGAGGTAAACTTGCTTGAGTCGAGCGTTAGTGGCACTTGGAAATAAAAGATGAATATCAGGACATTGGACACTGTTTCCCACTGGAAATCAATGCTGGTGTGATTTCTAAGTATTCACCAGTAGTGATTCACTTGTTTAGAGACATTTCTCCCCTCTGTGAGTTGATGTGACCATGGACTTGGTGTACATATATGTTTGCAGGGGGAAGGGCTTATGGAGTTTGTGTAGTGGTATAAAGGCCTATAGCAAGTTTAGTGTCAGCTCTAACATACCGTGAATACTACACTGGATAATATATTTCATAAGGCTTTTCATTTGCAGTTCACAAATTTATAAGTAGCAACACCAGAATGTATCATGTTAATTTAATTTGAGGGAGAACTACACAAACATGCAGACCAGAAGAATGAATCACAAAAAAGTGCAACTACAAAAAATGATATTGCCTTGTTGTGATTTGCATTGCCCATATACTAAATCGGAGGCTAGAGCACCTCAGGGAAGTTTCTGTTTTGTTCAAGACTGTTTCCGGGAAATATACTTTCAGTACTTTGGGTTGGAGTATTTTCAGCTCAGTCTTTTAGCATTCAGTTATGCATAGCATTCCATTTCTTTAATACTGTTTACATTATGACGTGATAGACTTTATGTCTATATATCTTAACCATCACTGTAATCTTTTTTTATTCTTCTAATGATGTTATTCCATTCTCCGTATACTAATCATACTTTTTCTTGAGATGTTGTTCTGCTCAAAGTATTTCATACAGTCCTGACACTTCTTATCTGCACAACAAATAGTCACTTTGTCCCATGTGTTACTGTTATGTGTTGTGCTGCCAGTATTATTAATTCCTGTACTAGTCTGTGTTTTACTGTGTACCACTGCATCTTGCTGTATGACTGGTATGTAGGACTATATAACTGTACAGTCAGATTTTTTAAGCTTTGGGCACATTTATCCTGAGCTTTTTCTGTAAGGACAGAGCACAGCAGGACTGGCTGGAAAGCAGGGCCATAAATATGTAAAATATGTTGCTATATAACTCACCAGTGTGTACTGTTGTCATTCATTTAGAGGTCCACAGAAATTAAATAAAAAAAATGTTGCAAAAATATGTAAATGACTACTTTGTGACAAGCAGGCCTCCCTTTAATGCTGCATGACATAGTCATGTTTCAGTTTTGGGTTCAGACGTAAAGTCTTGTTTAAGCTGTACTTTTTTGTACTTGGTTCTTAAGTAGCTAAGTAATGGACCCATTAAGTCATATTATGATTGTATTTCTAACTATTCTGTGGTGCAGCTGTGAATTTCCAGCTCTGTATCTATAATAGTCTCTAGTGACATATGTCACCTGCCTTCCCTTATCCTCTTCACCACTCAGCTTAGGTTCCTTCTATGACAGCAAAGTGAATATGACTTGTACATCTTAACCTCTCAGTGCAAAAACTCTGAACAAAGCTTAATATAATGGTTGAGCAAAGGCTCAAAATCAGGGACAGATTTTAAATAAACTTAGAAAGCTGCTAGAATAGCAGGTTTTGAATTAGCATACATTTACTGAAGGATATGAGCACTGAATCTCAAATGTCTGTCATTATTTACTGACTTTGATCTTCAATGATTTGTCAGAAACCACAAATTTTATAAAAAAAACACATCAAATATATGAGGCAAAAATGTGGACATTGTGTCTGCAAAATTCTGGACAGGTGAGAGATATGATAGAACTGTGCTGATTTCATCATCCAAACTCATCTCTCTTTACAACCTCTCTTATCTCACCATCCAGGACTGCATACATTAGAACACATTATGTTTGTTGCAACCGATTTTCATTTGTTTGCAGTATTAAGTCTTGTTTCATAAAGTATTTAGTTAAGCTGGACCTCAAACTACTCATTTGCTTAAATTGTCTTATTATTTATGTGCTGCTTGTTGCAAATTTTATTGTACAAGGCCATAACTGAGAAGGGGCTTTGGCATTTGCTGAAAAATAAAAAATAAAAGAAGCAAAATAAAAGTAATTGCAGAGTGTGCTAAACAGAGCCAATTATGCAAGTACAAATATCATTGCATTCTTGTTTTCCCTGTTGCTTTCAGTCAGAATGAACTATATTACCCACTGTATAGATAACACCTCTGACTAGACACATTGCAGGCCGAGCTGTATTTTTATAAAACAATGGATTTTTATTTTAGTTATTAATATTTATAGTGTTAGTGATTTATAATTCAGTGGTTAAAGAAGAATAGGTATAGGAAATCTGAAAAAAAAGTAAAACGTTAATCCACTAATAAATTTCACAAACTTAAAGGAAATTAAGTTGGTGCTCTGTCCTGTAAAATGAAACACGCAAACAGTGCAATGTGCTATACCTTCCTTCCAGCTGAATAATTTAAACAAGGAATTATCATTGCAGAGTTCTGAAATACCAGGTGTACTATGTTTAAAATAGCATTACTGCATGTCTTCACAGCTTTGTATACAAGGCGTCTCCATCTACCACATCAGTGGCTGACCACTTGTTATGATTCCCACAAAGCAACATGGAAGCTAATGATTTCAAAAGCAAAAGGTAGGAAGACTTGAAATGAATTCTGTGCTTACCCTAGAAAGAAAAAAATGCAACTACTGCAGTTTTCAAATAGAAATGACTGAAATGCATGATTCCCAAGACCAGAACTGTACAGAAGACCTCCCATGGTCATCAGTCATGGCTGATGCAAACAGGGATCAAATTACATTTCTGAGGCAGCTGATTGTGGAGTTTTGGTCTTCTCTGTTACACAGGATACATGACAGACACCATTTCAGTATGAAGAATACGATTTTAATAGGTTCGGATTCCTGCTTTTTGTTCTCTATTGGGATTCATTTGTGTGAAAACCAGCTTCTACAAGTCTGTTAACTGTCACGTTGGGAACATATTAGGTTCCATTATAAAGATGTTGGATTCCAGAGTCTAAATTAGTGCATTTTCATGTTTCAGGCTTGCACCATTGTTGTTTTAGTATTACCACTGAGAAGCTCAGTCAGAGGTCAGCATCTGCATTAGACCTAACATCTTTATTATGTTTAGCTTTTCACACATAACTTAAATATACATGCACTGTTTTTCATACACTGAAATATGCACAGACATGCATAATTTAAAAAAAATGAAGTAGTGAAGTAATAAACAATGTAATAAGTATAGTGAAGTAATAAACAATGTAATAAGTATAGTGAAGTAATAAACAATGCCACACTATTCCCTCCATCTGCAAGTTCTATCTTGCATTTCCATTTTATAAGCAAAGTAAAGCACTAGGAGGCTGTGCAAAAAGATGCATTTGGTTAACTGAGTGTCAAATACTAAAGGGCCTTTACCATTAGCTTCACACCTTATTGCATCCCGATTTGTGTATTAAATGTGTGCTGTAAATATCCATTTGTACCTTACCTCTTTCTATATCTGCCTAAAATGTATCCTGCTATCTTGTTTTTGGCATTGCTATCCATAATATTAAAACGTTGTTTTCATGATAGTGCAGTAATGGACCATAAGGAAAGTTTCACCATGACAGTGTCATCGCAAATGTCAAGTGATACATTATATGCATCCGCTTTAGAAACATGGAGAAACCATGCAATAGTTACACACTGATTACAAAGTTGCATATTTTTTTAGTGGCAGATTGCTGCACAAGGCTCTTTGTCAAGTTATTCCCCATCTGGCAGTTTGCCATGTTTGTTAAAAACAGCAATGTCATAGCTCACTCATGTCGGTACTATGTTATGGTCCAGCCATATCACACCTGAAGAATAATAATAAGAAAAAATGCAATATTTGTCTGAATTTATTGCACATTGTTGTGTGTTGTTAGATTTCTAATGAATTGTTGATGCTAGTTAAAGAAAACATAAAGCTATTAATATGTTATTTAATGATTAACGTTTTAAAACACAAATTCAACTACTTTCGTACTACCATCATTCACCATCCACCTCCCCAAATAATCTGTGATCTCAATCGGATTATGCCATTACTCTGAGATTACCTCAAAATAATCTCCATGTTTGTAACTATTCCTTCTCAGTTCTGTATTAAACTATACAAAGCAGAACAGCAATAACAGAAAATTTTACAATATTTAATATGCAGGGAAGGTCAAATCCAGTTTATTAGAAGGAAACCCAAAATGTGCATCAGCAAAATGTTTAGTGTAAATGAGCAGATGACAGAGTTTTTAACTAAACTCAGCAAGATCAGGAAAAAGGTAGGGAAGAGATAGCAAAAAGTGGCAGACCAAATAGAATGACTTGAATAGCAATGCAAAAAAATTAAGATTTCACAAGAATAAGCAAGAAGCAGACAAAGTGGGAAAAAGAGAGATACGTTTAGTTACAATTGAAGAGAGTACTTAGACATGTATAGAAATAATGCACCTTGACTGGAGATTCTAACTATCTGACACAACTGGAGCATACATTCTCCAGCTGTTTGATGACCTACAATGTCTTAAAACTAGAAGGTTCTTCCCCTCCACTCATGAAATAAATTGGCATATATATCGTCCCTAATCATTATTTAATTTTCCTTATAGTCCCTGATCACTTAGCCCCCTTTAGATGGCTGCACTATGAATCTACCTCTGGCCCTGCCATTCTGCCCCATTATAAACTATAACCTCTTGTACTACTTAAAATGTCAAGCACATCCCTCTTTTTTTTAGAATGTGCATATATCTGTCCACACACACACACACACACACACACACACACACACACACACACACACACACACACACACACACACACACACACACACACCTACATATTATTAATTTATTCCTTAATGTCAGCAGCACAAATAACAGAGCACCATTACATTGAAAAACACTATCCGGCTGCATGTCTTATCGACTAGTACACTTCAACACTCAAATTAACTCAAAATGCACAATCAGTGCTTTAATCATACTCAATAAGCCATAGCAAACACATAGTCCTAATACATGTATAAACACAGTAATGCTAAACTAATAACTGCATGGCCAGCTAATGCAGATATTCTAAAGAGTCGTACTCATCACGGTGATCATTTGTGAAATAGACCCTTTCCTCCCTGCTATGAGAAGCATGACATGGAGGAATAAATGGTGGCGCAGATTTAACAGCTAGAAGTAAATCTTCCATCCATGCCTGTTCTCACACAATGCCATACATCACAAATACAGTAATCATCTTCCCAATTAACAATATAGTCTGTGATGCTAGACATAAGCAATGTTTTGAGTATGGTGTAAATTTAACCTTTTGTACTGCTGCAACACTCCAAAAAATGCTGTGCAAATAGTACAAGAAAGGACTGTTTTGTCCTGCCTGAATAGAGTCACTGTCATTTATCAGACACATTCCAATGCACATTAACACTCTCAGCAGTGCTAGAAATCTTGTCAGTTTGTCACATACAATTCCATCATTCCAGATCATTTTACTTTCCACCATAAATTTTGTACTAAATGAAAAAAGCAACCAGAAAAGTTGTACCCAAGAGTGTCACCACAGATATGTCAGTGTATGGGTTACTCCAGATGTAAAACACATATCAAAACAAAGTTCCACATTGCATCATAAGCATGCTATGTTTTGGTCAGCATTAAGGGATAAACCAGTGGTAAACTTTATTCAATCCCTGATTCTGGTCATCCACTTGAACTATATAATGGTGATACAGAATTTTACCTTTGAAGAGAAACATCCCATCAGCAGTCCAAGATCATGCAGTGCATAAATGAACAAGATTATTTTCTGTGGATAACTTGAATACATGTAAACCTATTGCAACGGCTTTCCTAAATGCAGACATTCTTCTCTACAAAGTCTACAGGGAAGACCCCTCCTTATGATGTATATTATTAACAGACCAGTGGAAATCATGTTCAGAAGACTTTGAGAGCTGAAGATCATTGTACACATTATTTAAAACTGCCTCAACCACTTCTCAAAAGAAGATCACAATTCATAAAAGCTCTGCCTTTCACATCAGCAATGACAAACAATTTCTCAACATTGAAAACAACTACATTTGTCAAAGTCATTGCTCTCCCCACCTACATTTCGTCAACATCTTCAAATATCAGCACAAATACTTTTTTGTCATTCTTTGCCTTCTTAAAATTGTACAAATAGCCAGTAACAAAAAACAACTGCCATCCATGGACAATAAATCTGTCCAACATTACCATCAGCTACAGCTGTAGCAGTCAAGCTGTAGCTGACTGGACCAACCACAGTGAGCCTTGTGCATGTACAGATATAGATAATCTGTGTGGCAGTTTGTAGGCGTATATTCATATGGGTCATATACTTATATAGATAGATAACTGATGTGGCATTATGTAGGTGTATATTCATATGGGTCATATATGTATATAGACAGATAATCTGTGTGGCTGTATGTAGGTGTATATTCATATGGGTCATATACATATATAGATAGGCAATCTGTGTGGCAGTATGTAGGTGAAAATTCATAGTGGTCATATACATATATATATAGATAATCTATGTGGCAGTATGTAGGTGTATATTCATATGGGTCATATACATATATAGAAAGATAATCTGTGTGGCTGTATGTAGGTGTATATTCATATTGGTGCCTAATATTATGTTGAAAATTTGTATCAGTAAACGTAGCCTATCTATAGTTTAACTTACTCAGAATACAAAAATCAATACTAACAGTGTCAGAAATGAATTTTTGCAGTGGGGAAGCCTCCCTATATCATCCGCACCCCTTGCTTATATATATTCAGGAGCACTTTATAAGCTCGAAATACTGAAATCTCGAATTTCAGAATCTTGAGCTCATAAAGTGGAAGGATCAGAAGATAGCAACCCTAGAAGCGCGAAATTCAAAATCTTGAATGCAGGAGATTTTGAATTAACGGTTCTGGTGTCGCTCTGTGTTCATGGATTCAGGTAAGTGTTTATGTTTAAGGGTGTTGGATAGGGGCTGTAGTATGTGTTAGTATGTGTTGTTACTATGATGTGTGTGTGTGGGAGGAATGTAGTTTGTGTGGTGGTGTGTGTGTATGTAGTGCAACCCTGGAGTTAGGATATTTAAGTAGGGGGGGTGTGGCTGGTGCAGTCCCCCACATGGGGGTACAGGGGGGCTTGCCTCCCTACATATAAGGGTAGGTGTGTGTGCTTGTTTAGTTGTGTGTGTGTTGCATTGGTGTTTGAAAGTGTTAGGAGTTTGAATTTCATGGTTTTGTGGTTTAGGGATTTAGGCTTTCGTGGTTTTGTGGTTTCGGGTATTTGGATTTTCCATTTTATTGGCTCGAGATTCTGAAATTCAAGATTTCAGAATTTCGAGCTTATAAAGTGAATATATATATATATATATATATATATATATATATATATATGTGTGTGTGTGTGTGTGTGTATATATATATATATATATATATATATATATATATATATGTATATATATAAAAACTTTAAAGTTACATAGTTTGAGGTACAGTTGGGTGGAGTGTGGCACACATTCCTATGTAGTGCGGATGCATACACTAATCACAAGCATCACACATAGACAAAATACTAATAATCGGTATTAAAAGCACAGAATCATAATTTTAAGTAGGTACTATTTTGCTTTCTTATATTTCTCCTTGTACATTAACATTTCTGATGTTTCTTCACTCCACATCTTGTAAAAGACATTGTTAATGTATTTATGTGGCTGTAGTACATTTTATCTACTACATATTTTATTTACAAAAAAAGTGTCACAATTGATCTAAATCACATTTTATCTATAACAAATGATTTAATTGCATTTGATAGAGAACCTGTTAAAACTATTTAAAATTAGTGCTGGTGTGTTTTTTGATCATAGAAATTGCAATGCAAATTAGTGTTGGTCAATATTTGTGCTTTGCCAATGCCCACTACTGTATTAAATCTTTATCTGTAGAAGTCTGTGTTTGTGAGTCACTGCAAGAGGAGTTTTCTCTTTTCTCTACAGCTGTGTGACAGTGGAGTTAGAATATTTAAGTAAGGGAGGTGGGGGGATAGAGGGGGTAGGGGGGGGCTTGCCCCCTTCAAATAAGAAATTTTGTAGAATTATTTGCTGAATACGAAGTTTTAGATGTAATGAGGTTTAAGTAAGTGTGTTTTAGATTAAATGTGTATTAGGTGAATTTTTTAGATGTTTTGTGATTAGATGAAAAAGTGTCTTAGATAAATCATTAGAAATTCATATATATATATATATATATATATATATATATATATATATATATATATATATATATATATATATGTGTGTGTGTGTGTGTATATATATATATATAGAGTGGATATAAAAAGTGTATACACCCGTGTTAAAATGCCAGGTTTTTGTGATATAAAAAAATGAGAAGCAGTAAATCATTTTAAAACTTTTCCCACCTTTAATGTGACCTATAACCTGTACAATTCAATTGAAAAACATACAAATCTGTTAGGGGAAAAATATAAAAAATAAAAACATACAAAAAGCTGGTTGCATAAGTGTCCACACCCTTAAACTAATACTTTGTTGAAGCACCTTTTGATTTAAGTGCAGCATTCAGTCTTCTTGGGTAGGAGTCTATCAGCATGGCACATCTTGACTTGGCAATACTTGCCCACTCTTCCTTGCAAAAGCACTCCAAATCTGTCAGATTGTGAGGGTATCTCTTGTGCACAGCCCTCTTCAGGTCACCCCACAGATTTGCTATTGGATTTAGTTCTGGGCTCTGGCTGGGCCATTCCAACACTTCAGTTTTCTTCTGGTGAAGCCATTCTTTTGTTGATTTGGATGTATGCTTGGGGTCATTGTCATGTTGAAAGGTGAAATTCCTCTTCATCTTCAGCTTTCTAGTAGACGCCTTAAGATTTTGGACCAAAAATTACTGGTATTTAGAACAGTTCATAATTCCCCTCCACCTTGACTAAAGCCCCAGTTCCAGCTGAAGAAAAGAAACCCCAAAAAAGCATGCTAGTGCCACCACCATGCTTCACCATGGGGATGGTGTTCTTTTGATAATGTGAAGTGTTGTTTTTGCGCCAAACGTACCTTCTGGAATTCTGACCAAAAAGTTCAACCTTGGTCTCATCAGACCATAACACATTTTCCCACATGCTTTTGGGAGACTTGATGTATTGTTTTGCAAATTTTAGCTGGGCCTGGATGTTTTTCTGTGTAAGAAAAGGCTTCTGTCTTGCAGCCCTACCCCATAACCCAGACATATGGAGAATATGGGAGATTGCTGTCACATGTACTTCACAACCAGTACTTGCCAGAAATTCCTGCAGCTCCTTTAGTGTTGCTGTCGGTCTCTTGGCAGCCTCCCTGACCAGTTTTCGTCTTGTCTTTTCATTAATTTTGGAGGGACGTCCAGTTCTTTGCAACGTCACTGTTGTCCCATATGTTCTCCACTTTGTGATGACTGTCTTCACTGTGTTTCATGGTATATCCAATGCTGTGGAAATTTTTTTGTACCCTTCTCCTGACTGATACCTTTTAAAAATGAGATCCCTTTGATGCTTTGTAAGCTGTTTGTGAACCATGGCTTTTGCTGTAGCAGGCAACTGAGTAAATCTCAATAAAATCCTACTATTTATTTTTTTATTTTTATTTATTTATTTTACATTTGTTAACCGGGCTAGTCTAACTGGATACATGTCCATTTTCAGTAGAGGCCCAGGGAGAAAAGCTCCAACACACAATTACAGTATAGAATGTTGCTACAGTACAAGCATATCACAGCTGATGTTAATAAAAATAAAATACTTATAATAAACATAACAAACAGAAAAGGTCACGTACATGAAAAGATGTTACTATATACATATAGACATAGATTTAAATTGCAAGATCATAGTGTCTTTGGTTCTTTAAATATAAGTCTGGAGTTAGTACAGAAGAGTAAAAGTTGAAGAGTATCCATTAGTATAAAGAAAAAGAGTTAGTCAGGGATATCAGGGGCATAGCCAATGTGTTCTAAGATGTAGTTTTAGTTTATGTTTAAAGAGTGTTATTGAAGACAGTGATAAAGGTTCAGTGGTTTCCAACAGTATTAGAGAACAGAGAGTCTCCTGCCAAGTTGTTGGATCTGCTTGTACAAACAAGTAGTTTATTTGAGGAGCGTAAGTTTCTAAGATTGTTGTAAGGGGTAATGAGGCTAGAGAGTACTGGAGTATTGGTGGGCTGATACAGGGTCTTATGGGCAATAGCAAGCTGGTGAAACAGAAGCTGATTTTAAAAGTCTAGCCATCCTAGATGCTTTAGATTAAGACAATGATGAGTTCTAAAAGGAGAGCCAGTCGCATATCTAGCAATATTATTATAGGAGACTGCCAGTTTGCTGAGGTTGTTTTGTGAGAGATTAGTGTATATAGGTGAAGCATAGATGAGTGTGGAGATTAAGTGAGTATGGGCTATAGAGGTTCTGGCTAATGGTGTGAGGAAGGGTTTGATTCTATAGAGGGACCCCAATTTCTTGTTGACTGTTTTTATTGTGTTGTTATTATGAGTATCAAAGTTAAGGTTGTTATCTATTGTTATTCCTAAGAGTTTGGTGCTTGGGTCAGGAGATATGAGAGTGCCCTTATTAGATATGAGTGTGAAATTTGCTGGGGTGGACTTCCAGGTTGGAGTAAAAAGCAAAAGTTTTGTTTTTTGGGGGTTTAAGAGGAGGCAGCAGTGTAAAAAACATTGTTCTACTGCGGTAAATGCGCTTTGGGTTAGGGACTGTAGTTCAGTTGGAGAAGTAGCTGAGCATATTATTGTGGAGTCATTTGCGTATTGAATACAGGTGGTTTGAGGAATTGCTAAGTGTAGGCTATTAATAAAAATGGAGAATAGGAGTGGGCCTAACATGGAGCCCTGAGGAACACCGAGGGAAATGGGGAGGTGGGTAGATAGATTATTATCCCATAGCACAGCCTGCTGTCTGTTGTCTAAATAAGATTCAAACCATTTTATAGCTAGAGCGTCAAGTGAAAAAGGTTTGAGTATATTTAAAAGTAGCTGGTGGTTAACCATATTTAAAGCTTTAGACAGATCAATAAAGAGTGCAGAGGAAAGAATATTGTTGTTACAGTTTTTGTTAATGCAGTCTGTAAACGATAGCAGGGCAGTGGTAGCACTGTGAAATGGTCTAAATCCGTGTTGACAGTTGGCAAGTAAGTTGTTTTGGATTAGGTGGTGAATTAGTTGCCTATGGATGCACTTTTCCATTTTTATGGGACGATAGTTTGAAAGGTCGTTCGAGTTCCCACCTTTATGTAGGGGGATAATGTGAGAGATTTTCCAGATAGTTAGGATGGTACCTTCATTTATGGTTCTGTTAATCAGTATGGAAATGGGATAGGCTATGGCTTTAGCTCCTTTTTGCAGGTATTCTGCAGATAGTTGGTCATCTGAGGGGGTGGTATGTTTTAGTTTTTGGAGAACGGAGCAAATGAAGAAAGTTGGAACTGGTTGTAACTGAAATGAAGGAAGTGGGCTAGTAGTAGAAGTTGGCAGATTTGAGGTGTCTAGAGATAGTTGACTAGCAAGAGTTTGGATGGCGTATGTGAAGAAGGAATTGAAAGCGTTGGCAGTTTGTGTGGGATTCTCAAGGTTAGAGCCTTGTGGGTTTGGTGTAATAGATTGACCTGGGTGTAGTAGTTTGTTAATGCTAGTCCAAAACTTTTATTGTTTATTTTGGTGAATTTGCTGTAGTTGGAAGTAAAAGTTTCTTTTATCTAAGAGGATAGCTTTTTTGTATTATTTCTAAGTTGTCTAAAGTTTTGATGGTCTGTAGGATTTTTATTAGTACACCATTTAGCCCAAGATTTGTTTCTCAGAAGTATTTTTTGCCTAGTAGGTTTTGAGAGCCACGGGGCAGGCTTAGTCTTATTTCTAACAGAGTGTGTTGGGGCGTGGTAGTCAAGGATGGTTAAGAATGTGGAATTAAAGTATTGTACGGTTTCATCTAGTGGGAGGTATTTTAGTGGTGACCAATTACACTGCTTGAGTTCTGTTTGGAAAAGTTCAGGGTTAAAATGTTTTTTGGTCCGTATTGTCCTGAACGTATTTGGGTAAGTTAGGTTGGTTTTATGTCTGATAATATAAGTTAGTGAGTGGTCACTTAGATCATCTGGAAGGGTCCCTACTTTGTATGTTTGATGAGGAGTATTAGTGAGAATCCAATCTAAGGTACTTTCTTTGTTATTGAGTTTATTAATCCTGGTTGGAGAGGTAATAGTTTGTGAGAAGCCATATAGGTTAATATGGGTAGTGAGGTGTACAGTACTACAGGACTTCCAGTCGATATTAAAGTCTCCAAGGGCTATAGTTTCTTGTGGGACATTAATAGAAAGCCAGTTAAGGATATTTTCGAGGGTATTAATGTTATTTCCAGGAGGAAGGTAGATACAAATGATATATATGGATTTACACATATTAAGCTGAATTTTAGAAATGGGATTTTGGCATTATTGTCTAGAGGTGGTCTAAGGTTTGCAGTGGTAACTTGTAGCTCTGCTTTGTAAAGGGTTGCTATCCCCCCTCCCTTTTTGGCTGTGCGGTCTAGTCTCAGGATATTGTAACCAGGTGGGATGTCTTCATTGTCTTTAATTGCAGGTTTTAGCCATGTTTCTGATAGTCATAGGATGTCATATAAGTGGACATCTAAGAGGGCGTGGAGGTGGGCAATTTTGTTGTTAATGCTACGTATGTTAAGGTGTGCTATACAGAGTGAGTTTGACGGTCTGGTAGGGGTTTGGGTACTAGCGAGGTTAGGGTTGTTTTGTTCAGTGGCAAGAGTATTGTTTGGGCTGGGGTTTGGATGAATGTCCCCATCTAGTAAGGAGTGGGGGTATATTCTGTTTATAGGGTTTTGAAGCTTACAATAATAGTACAGTGATTTCCTAGCATTTAGATTGATATACCTGGTATGGGCCAGTCTATGATATTTGGCTTGTAGGTAGCAGGGTCTGGATGTGATGTTTATGTGGTTTTGGGAGATGGGTAGTAGTGTTGTGGAAGTGAATTTGGAGGGGTAAGGAAGGTTTGGACATATTGGATGTTCATAGGAGGTTAGCAGATAGTCTATATTTAGAGGAGGTAAGAGTGAGGCCAAGAGTAATAGTTTTATTTGTATTGGGATAGGTAATTTAGGCATTATATTGGTTTAATTTGCGGAACAAAATGGGAGATAAGGAAGTGTCAAACAGGTAGGGTGATGTAACAAGGAGGGATGGGAGTGCTAATAAGGCGGGCTTTTAGATTGGAGCAGATGTAATGGGGGTGTGGTTTAGAGGAATAAATGTAAGAGCACTGGGGACGGATGGTATTTGGGGGCAGGGTAGGAGAGCAGAGTGCGCCCACAGGGCGAACAGAGTGGGTAGTGACAAGTGTGTGAAACAGCCAAGGTGAACAATCAGTGGAATGCTGACTGCTAAAGTTATGTTCAGTGTAGGTAAGGGTACAATTAATAAGAAGTAGAGTGGAAGTGTTTAGAGGAGGATAGTGGGTGATTACAGAAAAGCAAGAGGTATGTGAAAAAATGATAATAGCAAGCTATAGACAGCAGACTGTAGAAGAAGTATACTATAGGATAATGAGATAGACAAATGATAAGGACTGGATAAGGGTGCCACCTAGTGGACAGGGAAATGTATTACAGCAGTAGCACTTTCTGGGGAAGGCTGGTCTAGGACTAAATAAGAAGATCTGTTCAGCTAAGGGAGGTAGTAATAAGGGAACTAAGGGTTGGTACTTTAACTGCAGGATACAAAGGGGGTATGGCTGCTGGCTGTCCAGGCTGGGAAGCTTGCAATTACAAACATCAAGAATTAAACATACTAAACCCAGCCCAGCAACTTGTAGCTCACTGGCCATTTTGGGCTAATTTCTATCCTTTTGATCTCCCTGGTATAAAAACCGCTTAGCGCAGTTTTGCGGTTGTATACAGCTCAGCAAGCTCCTCGTGGTGCCCTGCAGTGGCCGAGAGACAAAAGAGAGACTTTGGACTTGATTAAGTATTGTTTTTGCTTGTTGTTTCCCTGAAATGCTAATCCCGCCTAAAACACGGCTTTTCAGTGCTTCTGTGGATCCCTAGTGATATCTGCATTGCTTACTGTACTTATTTCTTTGTTGCACTTGAAAAAGTTACTGTTTGTCATTTTTGCATTTAAGTTACCTGTAACACAGTCGCAGGCTACACACACAAGTGCGCTAGCCTCCTCTGTGTATTTAAAGTAATTTAAGCTCTGCATTTCTGTTGTTTCTGAAAAAAAAACAAAAAACAAAAACAAACTCCTTGTTTTCCCACCTTTCTGAACTAGTCTAGTCCAGTTTTCAGGCTTTGCTGAATCCAGGACTGTGGTAAAGGTTCCTGTGTTGCCCATATCATACTTGGATAATTAGGTGGCTTCCTTGTTCACTGTGAGAGAGGGAACTCTGAGCAGCCTATTTGTCCCTGTAGGAGTGGTCCCAGCCCAGCCCAGCAACTTGTAGCTCATTGGCCATTTTGGGCTAATTTCTATCCTTTTGATCTCCCCGGTATAAAAAACGCTTAGCATGGTTTTGCGTATGTTTGCGCACTGCACAGCGCTGTTTAGCTGAGGTTAAACTATTCCAGGCTCCACGAAGTCTGCACTTCAGTTTTTCCCTTGAAACTTGGCACACTTCAACCCAGCACTACAAATAAGGCAATTTAAGACCGGCACTTACTAAAACTCACTAAAACTAGCACTAGCTTCCAGCTGGCAGTTCAGCCCTATACTCAGGAAGTATAAGTCTCTTTACTCATCCAGTCAGCAATACAGTCCAAACAATCTATTCAGGCATGTTCAAGGGACAGCTTCAGGTGTACTCTCTGGTCCAGCTGGTGAATCTGGGCATCCTGAGGCAATGTTATAATTGCCTCATGTACACAGACAACCCCCTCCTCCTCCCAACCAACACAAACATATGTGAGAGATGCAGCTACTCAGCCAAGCTGGAGGCTAAGCTCTATCAACCCACAACTGGATCATCCAGTCACAAGGAGAAGGGCAACTCTAGCACCACATTACCAGACTCACATAGACCAGCCATAGCTGCACCAGCAAACAACTCTCAGAAACATGCAAAAACATACTCAGAGGCTCTAAATAAGAACCTGCCTAAACAACGGAGACCTCCTAAGCATACACCCAAGCAACCCCCACCCCACAACAGAAACCAGGTAACACATATGTCACAACGTCAGTGTGCCAAGCAAAAACAGCCCCTAAGGCTAAATAACACACCTAACACACTAGTAATCGGTGATTCTATCATCAGGCACACAGATGTCCCACTCAGTAGACTGAACAAGGAGAAGGTTACCGTAAGCTGCTTGTCAGGTGCCAGAATCCGCCACATAACACATGCACTCAGGTCACTCCACAACAAGTACAAATATGACTCTGTCATTGTATATGTTGGCGTAAATGACCTGAGACGTACCTCCCTGGACTGCATGAAATGAGACATTGAGGAGCTCTCTGACCATGTAGCCCAGGCTGGTATGACTCTGACTCTGAGTAGCATCCTGCCCTCACCCAAAATGATGCCAGCATACGAAGAAAAAATGATCAGTTTCAACAATTGGTTAAACTACTGGTGTCATTCAAAGGGGATCCAGTACTTGTCAGCATGGGATGACATGTTTGACAAGCCACATTGCTTCACCAGAGATGGCTTGCACCTGTCACCCCTGGGCTTTCAGATACTGGCCAAGACTCTTGCCGCCCTAATACTGCCTTTTTTAGGCAAGGCTCAAAAAACAAACCCGCCTCCATAAACAACAATAATAAACAAAAACTGAGGGTGCCAGAAGTCTAAACCTCAAAATGCACGCACTCAAGGCTCTCCTTAGTATGGAAGAAATTGACGTATGTGCAGTGACAGAAACCTGGTTCAAGGCTCCAGAGAGCACCCCAGCATTACCAGGCTATAACTCCTACCATACCTTTAGGTCCCAAAACCAGGACCGGAACACAAAAGGAGGGGGTGTGTCCATATTCATCAAGAACACCCACACCTCCAGGCTAGTAGCACAGCACACGGAATCTGAGACCATCCAAGTGCAATTGACAGCAGGTAAATTGACTGTTCAATTTATAGCTTGCTACAGATCTCCCACCTTGTCTCAGGACCCTCATGCAGCATTCCTGAGAACATTACAAAGTATGAAGATTCTACCCAACACCATGCTACTGGGTGACTTCAACTATCCAAACATTGACTGGGAAAACTACTCAAGCTCAAACGCCCTAGCCCAATGCTTCCTTGAGTTTATAAACTCAAACGCCCTGGAACAGCTGGTCACCACTCCCACAAGAGGTGACAACATACTGGACCTGGTCATCACCAGCATGGGGAACCTATGTTCCACACCTGAGGTAAACTCGTCATTGGTAAGATCAGATCACAAACTAATCACACTGGACCTCCACATCCCGACTGCCTCCCCCCACAGTCAAGGAAATCAAGGTAAAAAACTTCTCTAAAGCCAACTTCACACTCCTCAAGACTGAGGTGGGAAGTTTCAAAGCTCCCAATCAAATGGAAACTGATGACCCATCGGCAGAATCCTTTACAAGCGCATTGTATGAACACCTTCAAGAATATATGGACCAAGCCATCCCAAGTAAAAGCAAGACCAACTCCTGAAAAAAGAAGAAGCCAGTCTGGTGGACCCCGGCCATAAATAAACTTTACAACAGAAGGAGGAAACTCCTGCAAGATAGAACAAAATCCCAAAATAAGAAGGCATCTCTGATTAACATCAGTAAAAAACTGCGCTCCCTCATTAAATCATCCAAGGCCAACTTTGAAAAAAAAATAGCCAATGACTCTAAGGATAACCACAAGGCCTTCTTTAACTATGTCAAGAGTCTAGGGGCAAACTCTCAGATATGCTCCGAGCTAGTGCATAATGGCTATAAATTCACTGAACCAACCGACATTGCCAACATCCTGGCTGACAAGTTCAGTACAAACTTCACCCCCCCCTCCACCAAAGGGGCTAGCACCCATCCCAGTAGAATGTGGCACTCCAGATATCTCAGACACACAAGTAAAGACAGCCCTTGCAAAGGCCAAAAACACAGCATCAATGGGACCAGATGGTATCCCCGGTTGTGTCTTACACGAGCTTCATAATGAACTAACCCCCCATCTCAAAACACTATTCAAACTCAGCCTGTCTACAGGCTATGTACCCAAAGAATGGCATACAGCAACAGTTGTACCACTCCAAAAAGGTGGTGCCACAACTGACCCTGGGAACTATCACCCTATAAGCTTGACTAGCTTGGTCTGCAAAGCCATGGAACACATTGTCATGGAGCTCATTAACAGGGACATTGGGAACCTCCAGACACTGGACCCCACCCAGTTCGGCTTTGTTAAAGGCAGATCTTGCCTCCTGAACTTGGTTGACTTCTTCGAAACAGTCACCAAGGCCATAGATAAAGGGAAGGTGGTCCACACAGCATAGCTGGACCTTGCTAAGGCGTTCAACACCATCCCATACTCAGGAATCATAGACAAACTCACCAGCTTAAATATCAAACCCCATGTCACGAGATGGGTTGCCAATTGGCTCTCAGACAGAACCCACACGGTAAGGGTGGCAAGCGCCATGTCTGACTCTAAACCAATCACAAGCAGAGTCCCCCAGGGATCAGTCCTGGGACCCCCCCCCTGTTCGGTATATATTTCTCTGAAGTACGGGGAAATGCGGAGGGACTGTGGCTAACCAAGTTCGCTGATGACTGTAAATTGGGTGCAATAATTGACTCTCTGGCTTACACAGACATCCTGCAAAAGGGTCTCTCAGATACAAACACCTGGTGTCAAAGTCACGGCCTCAAGCTAAATGCCAAAAAATGCATAGTAATCCCATTTGGGAAAAACAAAGTACCTACAAACTACCACATAGATGGGAATCCACTAAGTACAGAAGAAGTAATTAGGGACCTGGGTACCCAAGTAGATAGCATGCTCTCCTTTGAGAACCACATAGCCAAAACGGTCAGGAAATCCTTCTATGTGGCACACCTGATCACAAAGGGTTTCTCATCCAGATCCAAGGAGGTGATTGTGCCCCTTTACTCCTCACTCATTAGGCCCATAATAGAGTACAATGCCCCATTTGGGATGTACCTCACTAGACACCTGCAACAACTAGAAAGACCACAGAAGTACCTCACTAAGAGGATTAAGGGCCTTAAACAATTACCCTATGAAGCAGGACTAAAAAAGCTCCAGCTCTTCTCAGTCGCTTACCGTCTGCTCATAGGTGACTTATACCTGACCTATAGGGCCATGTCAAACCCTGAACTAATGGACATGCTTCACCTCAAAAAAACGAGATCCCTCAGAACCACTCCTTCTAGCAACTTGAACCTATGCACAACAATAAACAGGACATACTGGAGGGATAGATTCCTGTCCCAGCGACTCCCCTCACTCTGGAATAGAATCCCAATCCATATTCGACAGAGCTCCTCTCTGACCCTCTTCAAGAGAAATCTTGATGAGTGGATGGGTAATCGTATGTTCTACCCTGGGATCACTTCAGAAGCCCTGTTAGACAGAGGCCCAGGTTACTAATCTAATGGGGAGGCGAAAACCATCACTCTGTGGCTAGGCTTATAAATGCCCCTGGGCAGATAGCCTAGTACTTAACTATGAACCTATAAAAATTAGCTTTACAGCCAGTATAAGGAAAACACATACTTTCTTTCTTCCTTTGTTGGAAGAGCACAGGGATAAAATTATAGGGTGATGAGACAGCTAGTATTTGGAAAGGGTCCTTAGTTGCCAGGTAGATTCTTAACTCCTAGTGGAGGGTAAGCAAACTGGAGAGCTGAGAGCATTTAGGAAACAAGACAACAAGCAGTGGAGAGAAAAAAGAAACAAAAATCCTTAAGTTAGTTCAGGCAATTTGACTAAGCATATACATAAACTACAGCATTTATACATTCATCCCACAAAGCTGGATGTAGTTCAGAGAAAAGATAAAAACAAATGAGCATTTGACCAGTCCATGGGATAATTAACAATCTGTATATAGCTTTGGTACATTTACATAGTCAAGACACTGCTAAAGAACTCACAGTATACTACAGACTCAAGTAGAATTGCAATTAAACAGTATATATATATATATATATATATATATATATATATATATATATATGTGTGTGTGTGTGTGTGTTATAACAGTCCTAACTAATCAGTGTTTATTCGGCTAACGGCTACATGCGGTCACTTTTCATGGTACTATCCTAAGTAAAGATTCCCACTAATGCTTCAAAGTAAAGACAAACACTTTATGTTTGTAAGGTTCCGCTTATTAAAATGTCCTCAAACGTTGCTGAACCACTTATTGTTTATGCCGTTTACTTGCCTAGAGGAGCTGATTTATTTAGTGTCTCACACTACACATTTGCTAAGACCTGGGGTAGCCAGTAGCTGCTCCACGTGCTTGTTTGTAGTTTATGGGTTAATCGATAGTAGCGCATACTATACAGGCGTTAATTAAATAAAGGTTACTTCTAAGTCCTTACGTGTTTCCAAGAGTGCAAAAATGTAAAAATAGGTTCTATTTAGGTTTAAGCCCATAAGGTTGCAGCCCCACTACTTAGGATTGCCGCAGAATGGTAAAAAAGTCAAATTACCTTAATATCTAGTTACAGAGCTGAGCGCTCGTTAGGTATCAGGATAGCCTATAGCACCCCCACTTAGAGTGTTCGCAAGTGGGCAACAAGGAACAACACAAGCCAGAATTAAAATTAGAGCATCCTAGAGGATTAGTTATCCAAACATATATACTAGGACAGCTGAACTTTATTTGGGGTTAATCAGAGTCTCTTTAATTGATGGCAGGTGTGTACCCAAGAAGACGGAGTGCTATAATTAAATCAAAAGGTGACTCAACAAAGTATTAGTTTAAGGGTGTGCACACTTATACAACCAGCTTATTGTACATTTTTTTATTTTTTATAGTTTTTCCCCTAACACATTTGTTTGTTTTTCAATTGAATTGTACAGGTTATAGGTCACATTAAAGGTGTGAAAAGTTTGAAATGATTTATTGTGGTCTCATTTTTTTATATCTCAAAAACCTGGCATTTTAACAGGGGTGTGTACACTTTTTATATCCTGTGTGTGTGTGTGTGTGTGTGTGTGTGTGTGTGTGTGTGTGTGTGTGTGTGTGTGTGTGTGTGTGTGTGTGCGCGTGTGTGTGCGTGTGTATGCGTGTGTATATGAGTGTGTGTGTGTGTGTGTGTGTGTGTGTGTGTGTGTGTGTGTGTGTGTGTGTGTGTGTGTGTGTGTGTGTGTGTATATATATATATATATATATATATATATATATATAAATCCCAAAAGAAAACGGTACTGAATAGTTGCATGAAGTATAAAACACAAATGCCCAACAAATCTCCACCACTCTATAACAAAGTAAACAGAAAAATAAACAGCCGTTTATTTATGTAGGTGTTGCAAAAATTGGGGGAATTCTGTTCACCATTAAGTGTCTGCACCTTTAAATATCTGCTGCTTGTTGTTTGCTTTTTTATTTAAATCCAGGTTTCTGCCTTTCAAATTACACACTGATGACACTTTAGGCGAAACCCGTCACCGGTCTGTGTTACTTGATGCAGGCTGTGCTTGAATAAAACTTCTCTCTACAGCGGCTGTTTATTTTTCTTTTTACTTTGTTATAGAGTGCTGGAGATTTGTTGGGCATTTATATATATATATATATATATATATATATATATATATATGTGTGTGTGTGTGTGTGTGTGTGTGTGTGTGTGTGTGTGTGTGAGTGTGATATATATATATATATATATATATATATATATATATATATATATATATATATGGCAACATTGAACTGCCTCGGTCGACTGGCACATGGTCGAAATGCAGTTTTGCAGTTTCCTAGTTAGGCAGAATGTTGACCCAAAATTGATCGAGTTACAGTACAGCGAATGGGTAGTATAGGTCGATCATTTTGGTTCGACATTGTGCATGGAGGTCGAGCTTCAGTGAGGGAATTAGCCCCCTCATTGGTGAGATCTGATCATAAACTAATCTCACTGGAAATCCACATCCCGCCCCCACCCCAAACAAAAAAGACCATAGTGAAGAACTTCTCTAAAGCAAACTTCACACTACTCAAGACTGGTGTGGTATCCTTCAAGGCCCCTGAGCCAGAGGAAACCACAACCCAAGCTGCGGAAGCCCTTACAGATGCCTTCTATGAACACCTCCAGGACTGCATGGATCAGGCAATCCCAAATAAAACCAAGACTCTTTCCACAAAGGGCAAACGTCCAGTCTGGTGGACCCCAGCCATTAACAAACTTTACAATAAGAGGAGAAAGCTATTACATGATAGAACAAAATCCATAAAAGGGCAGTCACCCCTGATCATTATTAGTAAAAAATTACGAGCACTCATAAAATCAACTAAGGCCAATTTTGAGAGAAAAATTGCCATGGATTCAAAGGACAATCATAAGGCCTTTTTCAGCTATGTTAGGAACCTGGGTGGAAACTCCCAGATATGCTCAGAATTAGTCCAAAATGATACAAAAATTACTGAACCCACAGACATTGCCAACATACTGGCAGACAGGTTCAGTGCAAACTTCACCCCCCTCCCCTAAAGGAGAGATAACTATCCCAGCCGAGTGTAGCCTCCCGGACATCTCAAATGCGCAGGTGAAAGCTGCTCTCTCTAAAGCTAAAAACACAGCATCAATGGGACCGGATGGTGTCCCCGGCTGTGTGCTACACGAGCTAAATGAGGAATTAACCCCGCACATAAGGCAGCTGTTTAATCTCAGCCTTACCACAGGATACGTGCCCAAGGAGTGGCGTACGGCAACTGTGGTCCCACTCCACAAAGGTGGCGCCTCTACGGACCCTGGTAATTACCGCCCCATAAGCTTAACAAGTCTAGTCTGCAAAGCTATGGAGAGGATCATAATGGAGCTCATAAACAAAGATATAGGGGACTTGCAGACATTGGACCCGACCCAGTTTGGCTTTGTCAAGGGAAGATCATGCCTTTTGAACTTGGTCGACTTCTTCGAAACGGTTACCAAGGCCATTGATGAGGGAAAGGCAGTCCATACAGCCTACCTTGACCTTGCAAAGGCTTTCGACACAATACCCCACTCAGGTATTGTAGAAAAACTTACCAGCTTAAATGTAAACCCATATGTCACAAGATGGGTTGCAAACTGGCTTAAGGACAGAACCCACAGGGTTAGAGTTGCTGGCGCTGTGTCAGACTCCAGGCCGGTCACAAGTGGTGTCCCACAGGGCTCGGTCCTTGGCCCCCTATTGTTTGGCATCTACTTCTCAGAAGTACAGGCCAGCATGGGAGGACTTTGGCTGACAAAGTTTGCAGACGACTGCAAACTGGGCGCCATAGTGGAAAGTGCATCGGACACGGATATCCTTCAGAAGGGACTCACGAAACAGATAGCTGGTGCCAGAGCCATGGCCTGAAGTTAAACGCCAAAAATGTATAGTCATACCCTTCGGGAAAAACAAGGTAACCCCAAGCTACCATATAGGTGGCAATCCACTAAGCACAGAAGAGGTTATCAGGGACCTGGGGACCCAGGTTGACAGTGGCCTTTCTTTTGACACTCACATTGCTAAAGTGGTTAGAAAGACCTTCTACATTGCCCACCTGATCATGAAGGGATTCACATCCAGATCTAGTGAGGTTATTGTTCCCCTGTACTCTTCACTTATCAGACCAATGATCGAGTACAATGCCCCATTCGGGATGTATCTCACCCGACATCTGCAGCAATTGGAGAGACCCCAAAAGTTCCTCACCAAAAGGATAAAGGGACTCCAAAATCTGTCATATGCTGCCAGATTGAAGAAACTCCAGCTCTACTCAGTCGCATACCGTCTGCTCAGAGGTGACATGTGCCTGACATACAAGGCCATGTCCAACCCGGAATTAATGGGCATGATCCACCTCAAAAAATCCAAATCCACCAAAACCACTAGAGCAAGCGACTTAAACCTTAGCACGGATATAAATAGGACGTGCTGGAGGGATAGATTTATCACTCAGAGACTCCCTATGCTGTGGAATAAAATCCCGGTCCATGTGAGGCAGAGTACCTCGCTGACTCTGTTCAAGAGAAATCTAGACCTGTGGATGGGAGATCGTAGGTTTACCCCGGGAATCATCTCTGTGTCACTGCTGGACAGAGGCACAACAAACTAATGGGCACAGTATTTTTTCATATAAGGGGTGGCGTAAGCCACAAAAATTTGGGCTAGGCTTATAAATGCCTTAGGGCAGATAGCCTAGTATAAACCTATGAACCTATAAACCTATGTAGTGTGAGCTTGTTGTTGGTATATATAACGTACAGGGGGTGTGGGGGACAGAGCCCCCTACATGGGGGATGCAGGGGGTGTAGCCACCCCCCTGCAAAATACTAGAATTATGTACTGTTGACTGTTGAGTTCAAAGGTACATTAATGTGCATAGCAGGAAGTGGGTGATGTCACCTGCTGCATCGAATACATCGACCCATGGTCGTTGATCTATTCAGTTTCGCTTTGGGTTTAAATTCGAAATTTCATATTCAGCATTTCAAGTCAACCTTTGTTATTCGTCAACTGAAGCTGATTCGAACTTTCAATAGTGAACCACATATGTGTGTGTGTGTGTGTGTGTGTGTGTGTGTGTGTGTGTGTGTGTGTGTGTGTATATATATATATATATATATATATAGATAGATTTTTTTTTATATATATACATTTCTGCTGTTGTGTTTTTCCATTTAGCTTTGCTCTTTTCCCCTTGTTTGTGCAACCATGTAATTAGCTGAATAAAATAAGGAGTTTTAGGTTTGAATATCACATAATCATTAAATGGGGTACAGTTATTTGTAGTGAATCCCTTGTGTCAATTACTATGTAGCTTAGTTATTTTCACAGTCCTCCTTGCTACTTTTTCACTTCATATGTAGGTTATCCTATACATGTATAGAAAGAGGCTGTCCAATTTACTGCCCCCATACACATTGTTCCCCTTATGCATTTTTCTTCAGGTGAGTTACTTTATACATTTTTAAGGCTTTTAGATGTCAAGTAGATTGTTGTCAGACAATCACAGGTGATGATTTGGGAGATAGTGGTGGAGAATTGTACCTATAGCCTGGGAGGGATTGGGATTATGTATACTTCTATGTGTTAAGAAAAGTTGGGTTTAATTTACCTGGTAGGATAACTCTAGCCAGTTTAGAGTTTCTGTAGCAGAACAGTGATGTGTCCTGTAACTTGTATGAGCTGCAAATCTAGTTGCCTTGTTGTAATGCTGTTCTAGTTTAGATTTTTGAGTAGCCTGAAGGTTAGTCAAGATAGGAGAACCATATAATGGACAGGGAAGTAGGTATACAGTGGTAAGAGGGACTCCAATTTATGTAGTAAGGAATTATTGGGCTTTGTATAGCATTCCTATTTTTTCTGAGTTTTTTTATATTGCTTTGTATTTAGAAGTCATATATGAGGTTGTCATCTAACCCCCAGTGGTTTTTGTATGGAGCACTTCTTTAACTCGAGGATTATTTAGGGATGTAATTTTTAAAGTTATGGTTTTCATGACTAAGTGATTTGGGGAAAAATAAAAGAGTCTGGTTTTCTTTGGATAAAGGAGTTGATAGTTACAAAGCCAGTTTTCAATAGAGCTAAAGGCATGTTGTGTAATCTTTTTCTAAGTTTTTTTCCCTAAGGCTTTTGGAATAGTCCAGTTAAATTGTCTGAGAGGCACATAAGGGTGTAATCATCTGCATACTGTACAAGGGATGCTTGTATGAAAATATGAAGATTATGTATAACATGATTAAATGGAAGAGGATGAAGGCTAGAGCCTTTTGGGAAACCTATATTGATGAGTAAAAAGGGGAAGGTAGAATTCCATTTGACTGCCTAGTAGCATTCTGAAAAGTAATTACTAAAGCACTGAAGAGTAGGTTCTAAGATAACTATTGTGGACAATTGTAGTAAGATTTTTTTGTGACAAAGTGTTGAAAGCTTTGATACGTCAAGGAGTAAGGAAGACACATGTTTACCTCTATTCCTGGCTTTATTTATGAAATCTGTAAAAGTTAGGAGGACAGTTGTGCTATAGGCTGGTCTAAAACCATGTTCATAGGTTCATAGGTGTGTACTAGGCTAATAGCCCTGGAGCCTTTACAAGCCTAGACCATAGGATTACCCCAACATCGTGCCACCCAACCTTAGTTCCCAGTGCCTCTGTCGAGTAGAGCCATTGCAGTGATCCCAAGGTGAATTTTCTATTTCCCATCCACTTATCAAGATTTCTCTTGAAGAGGGCCAGTGAGGTGCTCTGTTTGACATGTATGGGAAGTCTATTCCATAACATGGGCAGTCTCTGAATTATGACTCTCTCACTCCAGCATGTTATGTTGATTGTGGTAATGAGGTTGAGGTCTCTGGAGTGTGTGGTGAGGAGGGATTGGGATTTCTTTAGATGTAGCATTTCTAACAGAGCTGGGTCAAACATGGCTTTGTAAGTCAAGCAGAGATCGCCTCTAATTAGGCGATATGAAACACAAAATAGTGGGAGTTTTTTGAGTCTGTCCATATAGGACAAGTGTTTAGGGCCTAGGATCCACTCTGAGAGGTACTTTTGTGGCCTCTCCAGTGGTTGCAGGTGTCTAGTGAGGTACATGTCAAATGAGGCATTGTACTCGATGATTGGCCTAATGAGGGAAGAGTAGAGGGAGACAATGACCTCTTTCTTTCTAGATGCAAAACCCTTAGTAATGAGATGTGCCACATAGAAGTATTTCTGACCACAGTGGCAAAGTGGTGGTCAAAAGAGAGGTTGCTGTCAACCTGTGTTCCCAGATGTCTTATAACGCCTTCAGTGTTCAGTGGACTACCATCAATGTGGTAGTTCATGTGAACTTTGTGTGACACCCGTGCACTAGCCCAGCAATCAAGGGGCCTCAGTCCTCACCACTAACACCAGTGAGAGGCATCCATATAGGAAAAGGATGATAAATACACACAGTAAAATACAATTTCCTGTAAGAGCACACAAAGATCACAGTCAGTCTGGGGCTGGTTTCTCCCTTTCTCTCCAGGTCCCCAATAAGACTCCCCACTGGCACAGCTATAGGCTCCAGATCTCAGCCTAGGGGGCAAGCTAAAACCCCCAGCACCCTCTCTGTCCAACCAGTGCTCCATGTCCCTGCCCAAGTAGCTGACACACACACACTTTGAGATAAGAGTTATATACAACCACACAGACACTCCTGGGGAAGGCTGGCAAAGGTTCTCCAGCTGTATCCCTTTTACCCAGACTATACAGTAGAAATCAGTGCCACCACCCACTAATATTTATCAGCTACCAAAAGGCCCTTATGAAAGGGTCTCCAGTTATACAGTGCAATAATATTATCCAAATGGTAAGTGCAACTGAACAGTCAAGGCTTGTTTGGAGTGGCTTGGCCATTATCACTATATACATGCAGTGTACTCTTGAGCTTAAATTATCTCTACACAAAACAGCCACAGCTGAAAGGTTTAAAAATATTTAATAATAAATAATAATAACACAAGACAATATTTCTTACTACACTGTGCTAGTCAAGAGTTCAGAGAACACAGAGAAATACTTAAAATAATACAGTAGAAAATTTCTGACATCAATACAGAAAAAAACTAATCCAATATTCCTAGTTTCTAGCTATATTTAAGAGAAAACACAGTTCTAAAATAAACTTACATATAGGACACAGGCAGAGTGCTGGTGAGTTGGACACAGGCAGAGTGCTGGTGAGTTGGATGTTCTCAAGACAAATGCTCACATGCTCTCATTTGTTCTGTCCTTAAATTGATAACACAGTACCACTGATTCATTTCAGATTACATCATTTCTTTCTGGCTCCCCAGCTAACAGAAACTCAGACATTAATAGCCCTTTTGATCTTGTAGCTGGTCAGGAAGCCAGAGCAATAAAAGAAATTATACATGTAAATGCTAGCCATTAACTCTGGACTCAAAACAATAGGCAGAATGCCTCCCTCTAGACATCTTGGCTCTGAGTTTTAGATCAAAGAACTTCACAATGCTTGACTTATCAGCTTTCTTCCAGCAGAGTGCACTGTTGGTACATTTTTGCAGTTCAACATCCAATGCAGTCTTTTCACATTTAAGAGAACAAGCCTGTGGCTTGCATTAATATTTACAAATGACAGAATTATCTACAAAATTCTATCTGGCTAAGCAGGCAGACTTCACCCATCTCACCCCCCCCCCCCCGGAGAACTCAAGCTAGTTTTCATGTGACCCTTGTGAAACGTTGCTTGAGAGGGTTAGGTCTATCTGAGTATACCTTACCCAGTTCCCTGTCTTGAGAGCCCATCTGCGATGGCATTGCTAATCCCTCTGCTGTGCTGCAATGACATATCATATGCTTGCAACCCTAGGCTCCATCTTAGCAACTTGGCATTTTCCTGGCTCGCTTTGTAACCATGTTAGGGAACTGTGATCTGTCACTACAGTAAATTTTCTTCCATAGAGATAAGGCTGATGTTTCTGCAGTCCCCACACTATGGCTAGACATTCCTTTTCTACAACTGCATAGCATTCCTCCCTGGGTTGGAGCTTACGACTGAGATAAACCACTGGGTGCTCTTCTCCCTCTGTAGAAATCTGGCTAAGTACAGCCCCCACCCCATGGTTTGAAGTATCTACCTGCACAGCAAATTCTTTGCTGTAATCTGGACTGGCTAACACAGGGGGGGGTCCTCCCAAAGCTTCTTTAAGCTTCTGGAATGCCTGCTCATGTGCTGGGGTCCACTCTACCTTATCTGGCCTGTTCTTCCTTGTCAGGTCTGTGAGGGGAGCAGCTATGGTACTGTAACTGGGGACAACCTTTCTGTAGTACTCTGCTGTCCCTAACAATGCCTTCACTTGCTTTTTGGTAACAGGTGCAGGCCATGCCTGATTGGCTTCTACTTTGGCAGGTTCTGGCCTGATCTTACCACTCCCCACTCTATGTCCCAGGTAGGAGACATCTGCCATACCCACCTGACATTTTCTGGGCTTCATAGTCAACCCTACCCTCTGTAGTCTGCCCAGCACCTCCCTGACATGTCTAAGGTGCTCGTGCCAGGAATTGCTGTAGATGGCAATATCATCTAGATAAGTAAGGTCAAACCCTCCTGCTCCAGCTAGGATATGATTTACCAGCCTCTTGAAAGTCACTGGGGCATTTTTCATCCCAAAGGGCATCTTTGTGAATTCATACAAGTCAAAAGGAGTCATAAAGGCTGACCTCTCTCTAGCACTGGGAGTCAAGGGCATCTGCCAGTAACCTTGGTAAGACCAATGGTTGTAAGTTAATTAGCCCCACCCAGCTGCTTGAGGGCCTCATCTGTCTTAGGCATGGGGTAAGCATTTGACTCTGTGTGACTATTTAATTTCCTGTAGTCTACAAAGAACCTGGTGCTGCCATCCTCCTTTGGTACCAGCACCACTGGGGAGGCCCAGGGACTGTTGGACTCTTGAATTACCCCTAGTTCCAACATTTCCTGTATCTCCTCCCTTAGAGTCTGTTTGACTCTCTCAGGCACCCTATAAGGGACCTGCCTAATAGGCCTTTCGAGTCTTGTATCCTCCTGGTACTGCACCAGGTGGGTGCACCCTGGTTTCCCAGTGAATATGTCCCCAAACTCCCATAACACTGCTCGGATTTCTCAAACCTGGGTAGGAGACAGCTGCTGGGACAGTGCTACCCCTTCCACTGAGGTGTCAAGTCCGAGCCTCACTGAGGAGATCAGTCACCAGATCTCACTCAGAATCCTCCTGCAATCCACTACAAATGCTTAGCACAAGAGCCTCCCTATCATGGTAAGGTTGCATCATGTTAACATGGTACAATTTGTGCCCCTGCCTCTTGCCTAGCAGCTCCACCATGTAGTTAACATCACTTACCTTTCTTACCACCTTGCAGGGTCCCTCCCAAGCTGGTTACAGCTTGTTGTGTCTGAGAGGAATGAGAACCATTTCCTGCTGCTCTACAGCGTACTCTCTAGCTCAAGCATTCCTGTCATACCATACCTTTTTCTGTTGATGGGCTTCTGCCAGGTTCTCCTGGGCCAAGCACATGAACTCCCTGAGCCTTGTCCTGAGGTTTAGGGCATATGCCACAGCAGACTCCTTGTGAGATTCACACTCACCTTCCCACTCATTTCAAATTAAATCTAGAGGTCCCCTCACCCTATGACCATACAGCAACTCAAAAGGTGAAAAATCTGTGGATTCCTGGGGAACCTCTCTGTAAGCAAACAATAGAAGTGGCAACTATTTGTCCCACTCCCCCTTAAACTGGTCTGCAAATGCACGTAGTATGGACTTGAGTGTAGAGTTTAACCTCAACAAGGCCATTAGTCTGGGGATGGTCTTTAGGTGCTTCATCCCACAGTACTCCCACAGACAAGCCAGCAGGTCTGACATGAAACTGACACCTCTGTCAGTCAATATTTCTTTTGGGAAACCTACCCTGCTGAAAATCTCTAACAAAGCATTTGCCACCTTTTCTGCCTCAATGGAGGACAAAGCTACTGCCTCAGGGTATTTTGTAGCATAATCTACTACCACTAGGATATACTTTTTCCCTGTGGAACGTGGGGTACTCAGAGGCCCCACAATATCCATAGCTACCCTCTGAAATGGCTCCTCCATCACAGTAAAGGCATTAAAGCAGCTCTTACCTTGTCTCCTGCCTTGCCTAACTTTTGGCACTGCTCGCAGGTCCTGCAGTACCCTTTTACATCTCTGAAATTCCAGGCCAATAAAAGCTCTGCATAATGCATCTCTTTGTACGTTTTATGCCCATATGGCCTGGAAAGAGAATATCATGGGCTATAGCTAGAAGCGCCAGATGGTAGGCTCTAGGCACTACCAACTGCTGTACCCTCTCACCTTCTTGCCCTCCCTTAGGGGTCCACTCTCTATACAGTAACCCTTTGTCCCAGTATAGAGATTCCCCCTTCCCTTGAGAATCAGGTCCCTCACTAGCTACCTGCCTCAAGCCTTGCACTGTAGGGTCAGAGAGCTGAGCCTGTCTCAGCTATCTCTTTGTAACCCTTCCCAGCTCCCCTTCCATAGGAAATCTGGCATCCTCTGACATTGGTGCCTGACTCTCAGCCTTGGTACTACTACTCACCTCTACCTTTGCAGTCACTCTGTCCAAGGGAACATCAGTACCCACAAGCAGCTGTGGCTGACCTTCAGTCTCACTGCTACAGCGTAACTTCCTCCCTGAGGTAACCACCTCACCAGTCCTGGCTGCAAGTATGCAGTCTGTCTGGGTCTCACCTAGGCTACCAGACCCACATGCTTGCCTCCAAGCATGTGTAACTTATGAGCGCATGGTACTGCATTATCAAAATCATTCCCTATCAGGACATCTGCAGGGATTTCCTTAAGCACACCTACTTGCTGGTTTCCTTTTCCACCCTCCCAGTCAAGGTGAACCCTAGCCAAAGGTATTTGGAATGGGATCTCTCCTAAAGCTCTGACTGGAGTAGACTGCCCAGGCAAGTACTGCTCCTTTGTAACCATTGCAGGCTTTACAATACTTATGTCAGAGGCTGTGTCTCTCTTAGCAATGGCCTCTTCACCATTCATTACAATAGGAGATAACCTGCTGTGGTAGTTTGGTAACCTTGTTGTCTCCAGGCACCCTACTGTTGGCATTTTGTCCTTCCCACTTACTGGCTCCCTCACCTTTTGTTCCCCACCTTGCCTCTGTGGACATCTGTATGCTACGTGGCCCCACTGGTTGCATTCATAACATTTAAACCTAGGTCCTGGACATGTGGCTGGACTAGTGGCTTCCCCTGCTACTGGCAGATTCTGTTTGGGCAGTCTGGGCTGCTCACCATGGGTTTCTTTAGACCCATGAGCTGTACTGGGGTCCCTTTGCTGTGCAGGGATACCCTTCTTGCTAGGTATAGGTCTCCATTCTTTCCCAACTCATCTGAAGTAGCACATTGTCTATCAGCTAACCAGATCCTCATGTCCTCAGACAAAGTCTTAAGGGCTTGTTCCCTTACCAAAAGTTCTGCCAGCCCTTCAAAAGTTGTGACCTGATATCCACTCAGCCACCTAAGAAAATAAGTGCTCAATTCAGCAACATATTCACACACACTTTCATCTGCCTTGCATCTATGCTCACAAAACTTTTTCCTATAAGTTTCAGGTGTTAGCTTAAAAAAATTCTAAGAAATAGTTCTTAACAGTAGTGTAATTAAAACAGTCAATGTCAGACATTTTAGACAACACAGTTACAGCTTTACCATGGAGTAAGGGAGTCAGGAACCGTACCATGAGCCTTTGATCAACATCAAACTGTTTACATACCCTCTCAAACATATGAATAAAGCTATCAAAATTATCCCCCTTTGTAAACTGTGGAAGAAATTTACTAACCTTTTGTGCTTCTGGGGTCCAGTTACTCCCTCCCCTATTATTTCCATGGCTCTGGCAAAGAGTCAGAATCTCCTTTTCATGTTGCTTCTGCCTTTCCTTTTCCTCCGCTTCCAGGTGTAGCAGTTTCTAATTCTCCTCAGCCTGCAAACATCGCCGTTTCTCCTTGTCCTTACTCTCTAGACACCTCAGTCTCTCAGCTGCTTTTTTCCCAAATACCTGGCCTCCAACTCAAGTCTCTTTAGCTCAAGATAGATTTTTAAGTCCTCTGCAGAAAGGTTGACCTGTCCATTCTCTGAGTGTGGTACATCTCCACTGCCAGTCTGATCATCCTCTTGGTTGCTGTTTTCTGATGCAGCTGTGACCAAAACTGCAATCATGTCTTCCTTAGTCAGGTTTCCATGCACCAGTCCCCTAGCCTGGCACACTCAGCCAGCTGGCTCATTGTCAGCTTTCCATACTCCTCTGCTGACATGGTGCCTGCTCTCCCTGACTAACTAAGCTAACAAAAGAAATAAAACAATTGTGATCTGAACTCTGAGTATTCACTGCGTAGCTGATTTAGAGTACAAAAACACCTTCAGTGATCACTGTACACAAGCTACAGGAATTCACACTACCCACACCACTGCAAGCCAGTTAGTATTTGCCAAACAATTAATATGTGGTGTGGATATCCCACCACTTCCAAACAATTAATATGTGACACCCGTGCATTGACCCAGCAATCAAGGAGCCTCAATCCTCACCACTAACACCAGTGAGGGGCATCCATATAGGGAAAGGATAATAAATACACAAACAGTAAACAGAAACTCAGAGGTTAATAGCACTTTTGATCTTGTAGCTGGTCAGGAAGCCAGAGCAGTAAAAGAAATCATACATGTAAGTTCTAGCCATTAACTCTGGTCTCAAAACAATAGGTAGAATGCCTCCCTCTAGACATCTTGGCTCCGAGTTTTAGATCAAAGAATTTCACAATTCTTGACATATCAACTTCCTTCCAGCAGAGTGCACTGTAGTTACATTTTTGCAGTTCAACATCCCATGCAGTCTTTTCACATTTAAGAGAACAAGCCTGTGGCTTACATTAATATTTACAAGTGACAGAATTATCCACAAAATTCTATCTGGCTAGGCTGACAGCCTTCACCTATCTTCACACTAGGTTTTTCCCAAATGGGATGATGACACATTCTTTGGCATTGAGCTTAAGGCCATGGTTCTGACACCAGTCATTGGTCTCAGTGAGGCCTTTCTGTAGGATGTCATCATTACTTGGGGAGTTAATAATGGCTCCCAACTTGCAATTGTTTGTGAACTGACAAGCCAGAGTCCCTTCGTGTTGGCCTGGACTTCTGAGATGTATATACCAAACAGGCGAGGACGCAGGACCAATCCCTCTGGGACTCCACTCGTAACTGGTTGGCAGTCTGACTTGGAGTCAGCTACTTTCACACTGTGGGTTCTATCTGTGAGCCAGTTTGCAACCCACCTAGTGATATTGGGGTTGATACCTAGCTTAATGAGTTTTTCTATGATTCCTGAGTGGGGAATGGTATCAAAGGCCTTGGCCAGATCAAGGTAGGCTGTATGAACCACCTTGCCTTCATTCACAGCTCTGGTGACTGACTCAAAGAAGTCGACCAAGTTGAGCAGGCATGATCTATCCTTCACAAAACCAAACTGTGTGGAATCCAAAGTTTGGAGATTCCCTATATCCTTGTTTATTAGGTCCATGATGATGCGTTCCATAGCTTTGCATATCAGACTTGTCAGGCTAGTGGGACGATAGTTCCCAGGGTCTGTAGTTGTTCCTCCTTTTCTGGAGAGGGATGACTATAGCAATGCACCATTCAGTAGGGACAAAGCCTGAGGTGAGGCTGTGATTGAACAGGGCATACAGATAAGGTGCCAGTTCACTCTGTAGTTCATGTTTAACACAGCCAGGGATGTTGTCAGGTCCCATAGAAGCTGTATTTTTGGCCTCGGACAGTGCTATTTTAACCTGTGCAGCAATAATACTGGGTGTCTGGCAATTTACTGGAATTGTGATTGGTCCTTTGGGGGGTAAAATTGGCACTAAATCTGTCGGCCAGTATACTGGCAATATCTGCTGGCTCGGTATAGGAGGTACCATTGTGCAGTAGCTCAGAGCCAATCTGGGTATTGCCGTGGAGGTTCTTTACATGACTATAGAAGGCCTTGTGGCTGTCTTTACTATCTGCTGCAATTCTGTTTTCATAGCTAGCTTTAGAGGATTTGATGAGGGATCTCAACTTTTTGTTGAGGCTGTTAAGGGAGTTTTTCCAGTCTTGGGACTTCACCTTATTCCACATCAGTTTCCTCCTTCTGTTCTAGAGTTTGTTTATGGCAGGGGAACACCAGATTGGCTTCCTTTTTTTGGAGGAGAGTGTCTTGGTTCTACTGGGTATGGCAAGTTCCATGCATTTGTGTACATGCTCATACAGTGCATTGGTGTATGATTTGGTGGTCATGCAACTATTCTTCATTTGCATGGGTGCCGTGAAGTTAGCCACCTCTCTTCTTAGGATCCCAAAGTTAGCTTTGGAGAAGTTTTCCATGGTGGTTACCTTTGGGGGGGGGGGTGTGGGAGAGATGTGGATTTCCAAGGTGATTAGTTTGTGGTCAGATCTAACCAGGGAGGAGTTGACTATTGGTGTAGAGCAACGTTCGCCCATGTTAGTAATGACCAAGTCAAGGATGTTGCTACCTCTAGTGGGGGTAAGAACAAACTGGTCCAGGACATTGTAAATAATGAATTCCAGGAAATGTTGGGCAAGTGTATTGGTACATGAGTAGTTTTCCCAGTTAATGGAGGGGTAGTTGAAGTCACCTAGTATGAGAGTGTTAGGTTGGACCCTAATATTCTCCAGGGTGCTTAGGAACGTGGAGTGAGTGTCTTGGGACATGGTTGAATCGCTGTCTTACCCAATGTTAGCTGCACCTGAAGTATCTCTGATGCATTATGTTGGGCTACCAGTCTGGAGGTGTGCGCATCCTTTATGAATATGGAAACACCATCTCCTTTGGAGCTTTGGTCCAAGTTCTGGGGCCGAAAAGTGTGGAATGAGTTATAGCCTGGTAGTGCAGGGATGCTTTCTGCTGCCTTTAATCAGGTCTCTGTTAAAGCACAAATGTTGATGTTCTCCATTTTAAGGAGTGCTTTGACCGAGTGCATTTTGAGATTTCGACTTCTAGCATTGAGCAGCATAACCCTCAGATTGCATTTGTTTGTAGCTGTTAGGGTGATAATTTGGTCTTTGGAGCACCTCTTAAAAAAGACACTATGGGGGTGGCAAGAGCCTTGGCCAGTATCCAGATGCCCAGGGGTGACAGATGCAGGCCATCTCTGGCAAAACATCGAGGTCTGTCAGTCATGTCATCCCAGGCAGACAGATACTGGATCCCCTTAGAATGACACCAGAAACTTAGCCAATTGTTGAAATCAGTCATTTTCTGCTTGTACTGTGATATCATTCTGGGTGATGGTAGGATGTTGCTCAGGGCTAGGGTCATACCTGCCTGGGCTACATAATCCGATAGCTCCTCCATGTCTCTTTTCATGTAGTCCAGAGTAGTACGTCTCAGGTCATTCATACTCACATGTACAATGACAGAGTCACATTTGTACCTGTTGTTGAGGGACCTCAGTGCTTGTGTTATATGGTGGATCCTGGCACCTGACAGGCAGCTGACTATTACTTTCTCCTTATTCAACCTAGTGAGTGGGACATCAGTGTGCCTCACTATCGAGTCACCTATGACTAGTGTGATGGGCATGCTGTTTTGCCTTGGGGGCTTTGGTTGAGTGGCACACTGTTTAGGAGAGTTATGTGTCTCATGATTAGTGTTGTGTTGTGGTGGTCACGTGTGTTTCTGCCTTGGAGGTCTCTGCTGTTTGGCTAGATTTTTATTGAGAGCCTCCACGAAGGTGGGTGTGTGGTTTGTGTTTTTATGTGAAGGTAGTGCTGATGTGTGTTTTGGAGGGCTATGTGTTCCATGTGATGTGGTGCAAGTGTTGACTTTCTCCTCTTGACCAGCTATTTCAGTCTTGGCTGGAGAGTGCATGGCTTCCAATTTGGATATATAAGTGCATCTCTCACAAGTCTAAGTATTGGGAGGTAAGAGGAGAGGGTTGTCGGTGTACATGAGGCAGTTACTGCATTGCCTCAGGATGCCCACGTTCACCAGGTTAATAGGAGAAAGCACAGGGAACTGACCTTTAGACATGCCTGGAGGAGTGGGCATTAATAATAAGTACTGAAGCTGTTTCCTTGTAGAATGTTTAGTGCTGGTAGCACTTTTGTGTGCTACAATAATTGCTAGAAGAAGTCTGGTATGGTAAAGTGCTAGACTAATAAGCTAGTAAAAGTGCAGGAGAGGAGAGAACTAGCAGATCTAAGGGAAGAATTGAAGAGCAGACTTTGGCACCTCTCAGAAGCTTACAAACAGTAATGGATATAGTAAATCTACAGGAAAGATGGGAAACAAGCGCAAAGCGGGCTGTTAAACCAGAAAGTTGAAAGAGATGGAAAAACTGCCAGCTATCGATTTGTAATTGTTCCTTTAATGATTGCTGGAGTAGTGAATTTGACGAAGTAAAGTTGCATGGAGGAGCTGATAGGTGGGTTAAGAAAGGAAAAGGTGGGTTTTTAGAGAGGAAGGGGAGGGCATGCAGTAGTCCAAAGCAAAGGAAGGGTGGATATTTACTGAGCAGTCAGTGAGTGACTGAGTGGAAAGTGAATGTCAGAAGTACTGTGGTGGATGCTGTATTAATAGAGTAGATGGTGAGTGAATGAGTGGAGAAGAGTATAGTAATAGTATTACGATGGATGGTATAGGGTTAGTGAATTCCTGGAAATTGTCCTGGTATGTTGTGTCTTTAAACAGGTTTGTGGTGTCATTAAAAAGTAGGAGGAATGTAGTGGAAATAAATGCGTGGATCAGATAGGTGGCTGGGGAATTGGGGAATTGCGAAGTAGGCCATGCCCCAACATTAGTGGTAGACAATTAGTCTGAGCCTGCTCACACCCAGTGATTCTCTACACCCATCTCAACAAAAATAAACACATGCCTTGAGGCAGAGATTTGCCATAGCTATTAAAGACAGAAACTAAAACTGAAGGTATACCACTATAGGATCATAGGAGGTTACTACACTATCGAACTGAAGGTCATTTCAAGCCTATCTGTTTCATCCCAGTGTAATACCAATGATAATCTAGTCAATACCCAGGATTATATTTTGTAATGACTGCCCATGTCCAGGAGGTTTGTGGGCACTATCTCCATTAAGAATTTACGGTGCCCCATCCACTCGTCCAGATTCCTTTTTAACAGTGTCATAGAGATGCACTGCTTCACATGAATTGGCAGTCAATTCCAAAGAAGCAACAGTTGCTGGGAGACACATCTGTCCCTCCAGCATGTCCTATTGAAGTCACAGGCCATATTTAGGTCCCTGGAACAGGTGGCTCTAGTCCCATTTGATTTATGGATGTGCAGCAAATTCAGTAGGTTTGGGTTGGAGATTGCTCTGTAAGCAGGCATAAGTCTCTCCTAAGAAGTCTATATGATACAGTGTATTGTGACAGGCACTTTAGTCAGTCTGTATAAGGCACGTGCTGGAGTCTTTGATCTTCTTTGTCAGAAACCTCTGAGGTCTCTTCATTTGCGGCAGGTGCTTTGTACGGTACATGCCAAAAGGGGCATTATACTCAAGTATGGGCCTGAATAGTGACGAGTATAGAGGGGTTATAACCTCCTTTGCTCTAGAGGCAATGCCTTTGCTAATCAAGTGTGCTACCTAGAAAGCCTTCCTTACTACAATAGACACATGGTGGTCAAAGTTAAGGTCACAGTCTACTTGTGATCCCAGATCTGTTACCATTTCGTAGGTATATAGGGTATTGTTATTAATGTGACTAAATAATTTACTAGTGATAAGGCTAACTCTGTAGAATAGGAGCAGTACAACTGCATTACTGTATCGCTGAATGCTCAAGGATGCTCAAACAAGAGAGCAGCCAACACAGGGGGAGACCCAGCAGTAAACACACAGGTAAGCAATGTATGCTCTCTGTATATGCAGCCTTGGCTATGGTAATCTTATTAATATGCAAACTCTGTGACACAAATTACAAAAAGAAACTGCTACAATTACAGTAAAGAGACAGAGAGGGGTAAATTGCAGGTTTCTCTGAATGTATATAACTTTTCCTTTCACTGGTGAGGGAGTGTCAAACTTTAAAGCAATTTCTCCCCTGTTCTTAAATTCTTCCTATTTAGTAGTATTATGAACAATGGCTATTACAAGAATAACACAAAAATGTATCTTTATTTTTATTATGCTGCCTTAACTATGATTCCCTGCTCCAAACACTCTCCAGGCATAACCATTTAGGGAAGAGGAAAAAAATGGAAATTAAAGGAAATGGGCATAAAGTAGCATGCTGATAGTGGGTAAATAGGCCAGTCACATGGAAAAACATGTACTTAGTTGGACAATTAATGTGACAATAAGATGGGAGAATATATAAGTATTAGTGTGCGGAAAAGATAGGACAATGTATTCGAAAGCAGGAGAGGACCAGACAAAAGTGTGCTATGTTTCTAGAAAGGAAAAGAGGAGGTAACATTCTAGAGAAAATATCAGACTAACAGGAACGCCATCATAACACTTCTCAAGCAAACTATACTCCAACCTATACAAAGTCGAGGCAGATTTTGGTAACATAGAAGGAAATTAGGTAACATCAACAGCTGTTTAACACAATATGGATATACTTAAAACTGAACATTACTGTAACAGCACATTCAAGTCCTAAAGCGTGTCCATGTCAATACCTGTCTCTCTTAAAAACTAGCACAGTGTTGTAAGACAGTCAACTATATAACAAAAAATCAATGTTAAGGGAATTAGCACATTACAAAGATGATAATTTTATGTACAAGAAATACAAAGTAAAATGTATAAATATATAGTAAAAGGGAATAATGACACATTTTGCATTATTATACAGCGGTAATAGACGTCTTTGTAGATTAGCAGCAGGTGTAGCTGTTTATGTTCATAAGGCAGTATTGCAGTTACTGTGACTATATGGGTCTGCAACAGAGTTGTTATATTTTACAGACATAAAACTGTTTGGAAAAAAATTAACACATTTGAATGGATTCAGAAAAACTACGGCTGTATGAAGCTCTTTGCAAATATTACATAAAGATTGTGGATACTTAATGTAATAGTTGTTTAGCCTGTTGTCCTTTTACAAGATCTGCATGGCTACAGCTGTTAATGTTTCTTTAAGTGGTGTTCACTATTAGCAAAAAGTTACTTTTGCATCTTGTTGATTCAGTCATTAAGTACCGTGAACATTTTACAGAATTATTTCTCTCCTTGTTTTACATTTTACTTTAACTCCCCCACCCAAAAAAGGTGGTCCTTTTAGTTTTAAGTCTCCTTAGTTGTTTAAGTGTGGTGAATAAGGGTGGTGATTGTGACTAAGGAGTCAACGTGGGGGGGGGGGGGGTTAGTTTCAGAGAAAGAGTTTGAATGTGCTAGAATTTACTAGCAAGGTGGGTCCGGCTATAATTAAAAGCCAGCTGACCTTTTAAAAAGAGAGAAGGGCCAAGAGAAATAAAGGTACTCCACTGAGACAGAAAGATGTATTGAGCAGCATATTTTGTTAAGAGTTGTCTGTAGAATATATGTATTTAGACAACAGTTTAAACCTATAAAAGGTATGGGAGTGTTCCAGTGCCTGTTGCTAATTTGTAACTGGATTTATATTATTTAAATATATCTGTTGCATGCATCTCAGTGGGGGTTTGTGGCATACCTCTCAACCTCTTAGCATACGAAATCTGGACAAATCCAAAATTAATGGGGGGCAAAGTCCAAAATTAGGGACCAGTTTTAAATATTGCTCTTATAAACTTAGAATGTTGCAACAACATACCATGAATGATATGCAGTCTAAAACTCAAATGCCTGTCATCATTTAATGACTTCAGTCCATAATGATTTGCCATAAAATTGCACATTTTATGAGGAACAGATCAAAAATATAAGGCTAAAATCTGGACAATTGAGAGGTCTGGTTTGTCGGTCAGTGAAGAGTCAGAACAAATTCCAACAGATTTGTAATCATCTATTTGTTCAGTAAGATTACTGAGAGGGTACAAACCAATTAATGGGCTATTTACATTCAGTCATGGCTTTGATTTTATTGTAATTTGTAACTATGAAAACAAGAAAAGTCCACAGTATTCTTTTCAGAACTTGAGTTGAATGTCTTGTCTTGTTTTGTCCTCCACCCCCACCCTTTATTTAGAAGGAAGATTTCTTCACTATAAATAGTTGCACAGCAGTTGAGCTACACTGCTAATATGTCATTAATAAAATGAGAAAAGAGAAAGGGCCCACGGGCCAGAATACAGTCCAGAGGGAGGCCCAATCTCATTGCTCCAGTTTCATATTATTTTGAGTTGGAAATTACATTAGAAGTTATTTCATATATGAAGCTTCCAATCCATTCGGAGAGCCTTTTGTTGAATCTTATGGATTTTTGGTTTAGATAGTAAGACTGTTTGTTTCATATGTTCTTATTAGGTTGAGAAATACAGTCCAGATTAGCTTTTCTATATTTGAATATTTATGGTCAATACGTTTCTGCTACTGTGTTAAAATTCTTTCTGAAGCCATGCTGGTTTCTGGAAAGTAAGCCATGCTGTTCTGTGCATTATGTATATAGAATGTAAATTAATCTTTCAAATATTTTTTGTAATTGGCGTATGGTTGTTTTGGGTTAGATGTTTGTTGGGGTTTGGAGGTTGTTAATACTGGAGAGGAAGTGTTGAGCGTATACTTTAGCGGAGATGGAACTTTACGTAAGACTGAGAAAGAGGTTGTAGCTGTGGGGTACGTTAGGTAAGCTATACTGGGCCTGCTGAGTTGAAGAAAGTGGGATATAATTCCTGTAATTTGGGATTTTATCTGATATGGGGTTGGGAGGGTGGCCTAATGGTTAAGGTGTTTGCCTTACAAACACAAGATGCAGGGTTTGAGTCTCACAAGGGATAACTGGCTAGGCTTAAAATGACTCGTAAGGGCAGTTAGCTTAGTACTAATCTATGAACCTATGAATATCTAGCGCCTCAAGAATTTCTTTTATGGATCATGTAGTGATTTTAGTGAAGTAGGATGCATTATTCATAGTCAAGGTTACGTGGTGTTGTGAGTAGTGAGGTTTATGTTTCATGGGGTTTGTGGTTAGGCTAGTCAGCACTTACTATATTATCTTTCTTAATGTTGCCAGTGAGAGTTTCTGTTGGTAAGGGTAACCATTTGTAGTTTAGAGTCTCAGTTCTGATTTGCAGAATAGTGAGAATGAATCCACTAAAATGCAGACTTAGGTATACTAAATCCAAGATTTCTGAGCCCCTGAGTATTCCCCCTTCTCTGAGATATGATGCTCTAGAAACTAATATATATTTTTATATCTATATCTATCTATCTATATATGTGTGTGTGTGTGTATATATATATATATATATATATATATATATATATATATATATATATATATATATATATATGGATCCTATCTAAACATCAAACCAGGAAGATTGAAAACCCCAAATATTGAAACCTAAACAAGAAACACAAAACCTGCTTTTCTGAAAGTGGTGCACCCTTATACCCCCTGGTAATTATATACACAAACTCTGAGATCGCTGTATAGTTGGGAAAGGAGCAAAACGCCAATGCCCACTGTGCTGTGATCTCACACAATGGTCTTTCTTGTTCGATGTTCCAGGCTTTTGATGTTCCTGTTACAACCTTCACTGTTTTGAACATTCATTATTTATATACATATATATAAAATCAGAGGTGTGGAGGTACAGGCCCCGCATTGAGATTCAGGGGCCTTGCAAATATCAGCTTTAACGGTGAACATTTTTTTTCATAATTACAGGACTCCCAATTACACGTCTTGGAATTACAATAGCCATTGGTAAATTATCACTGTACTTAGACTGATGGATTTACAGAATGGCGTTACAGATAGGTATTTTATGATTTTACCAGAAAGCTTTAGAATAAGTGGCCAGGACATTTTTTTTCTGTAGCTTTGGCTGTCATTTACTTCCGTACAAGGAATTTATAACAGTGGATATAATGATTAGACAGAATATTATGTACACTACATCTGTGGAGTATGTTTGTGAAGATTAAATCAAGTTATGCACTACTCATTGTTGAAATTTTGTCTGGTAGGTAAGTAAGTAAGTTGACTTTTGTTGCCTTGCACTAAGATCCTCTTTTAATTGCTTGTTTCTACTGGACCACTTCAAATTAAGTCTTTTAGTAAAATGAAATTCTGATTAAAAAGACTGCTTCTCTAGGGTTTGGTCATTAAGTCTTGTGGTTAGTTGATAGAAAATGGTGGAGTGTTGTATGTTAACATCCAGAAATCACCCAGTACCATCTGGGGTACTAGAGAGTTTTGATAACTATCTGTTACAAAGCTGTTTCTGAGTACTAGGCTCGACAGGAGATGCCTGTTAGCTGGTAGTATATGACATCCTCTTTGGTTCATATCCCTGGTTATTGTCTAAATACAAGTTGTAGTGATGGATAATACAGGGTGATGGACAGACGAAGTAGTTTAGGCATATGTCAGTGATGGCTAGAACTGTTTTCTGCTTCTAGCCATGACTCAAAAAAAGACCATTTATAATTTATGCTGCAGATGTGTAGGACAGCCAATTTATTCCCTTTGTAGAATATGGTTCATTAAGTGGTATTGTTTAGGGAGGTAGGAGTTGAGTTTATTTATTTATTTATTTTTTTATTTTTTTATTTTTTGTTGTCTGGATGACATTGCCTGAGGCCTTCTTTAACTGCACTCAGTAACCCATGCATACCAGGGAGTTGGGAGCCAGGCATTCCTGGGACTAAATGAGTGTCCTACAGCCCATTTGTTCCTGCTCGGAAGGTCAAATTAGCCCTTTTTCCCCCATAGGAGTCAAATGGCAGGCAGCAGGCCAAATGAATGTCCATTAAGGTGCCCTATCCTCTCCCCAAGGAGCACCCCCTCCCGTAAAAGCTCTTTTGACCTCCACTCTTGATATCCCTCAACTATGCTTCCACACACTGAGTTCCCTTAAGTTTACAATTATGAGTGTACTTAACATGGACTTGGTTGGCTCTGTGTTCCTGCTAGATATTATCCATCAATTGAACCAGAACTGCCCCCCCCCCACACACACACACACCCCGGATGGGCAAGTTGGCAGTGGCTGCTCACATCCATCAACTGTAACCAGCTCCTACAGGCACCTGAGCTAATAATCATCAAAACTGGGTCAACTGTGCTATAGTTAAGGCTTTACTCTTTATGCCCCAGAGACGATTCAGGGGAAGGGTTGGTTCGTGGTGTTTGAATGGGCATGTGTGAGTGGGATCAATATTTGATCTAGTATCTCATAATTTAAACATTTTGGAGACAACAGCATAAAGCCAAAGGTGGAAGGTTTTTTGAGTAACAGTTATTGATGTTTTTAAATGTTGGAAGTTAATTGTGCTGTGGAAATTTGTTATTGTAGATAGCCAACTGATGCATTTGGCAGTTTTTTCCACCACCATTTGAGAGATATTGGTAGGTATGCATGTTTGCAGAGGCATATGTTTTCTAGAACTAAAATGATATGCATAGTGGTATTTGGGGCGAGAAATTAGGAAGTGCTGGTTAAGAAAAAGAATGCAGGGAGTTCTGTTGTAACATTTTTAATTGTGGAATGCATAGATTTCTCACCTGTGGAATAATGCTTGGCTGTTAAGTCACTGGAATGAGATGGGAACAGATCCGTAACACTGCAAAGGTGGATACTTTGGGGAGTAAAGGAAATGGGGGTGGATTTAGAAGGAAAGTGAGGTTCAAACCAATCACTTGACTTATGCACTTCACCAGATAGGTATTTGAAGGCTTTAGGGTCATGATCACTTACCAGAGGCTCTGTGTACCCCAAGGTTTTGAGAATGCAGTCCACATCCCATAGGCTGTTCTACTTTCCTTCTGCAAAGGCTAGGGCACTGCCCTGAAGGTAAGAAAATAGATTAAGGTTTGGACAAGGCAGTGGGGCTATGTTAAGTTAAACAGTTGTCCCCACAAACTGCTACCACAATAATAAAATAACAAAAAAAGGTCATTTCGCAACTTGGGAAATAAAGGATAGTGAGTGCACAAAGGGTTAAGGGTTTCTTAATCCAATAGGCTAATACATGGGTAGTACAATGTGTGATCTGAACTTATGCAGTGGGTATTGCTGCACTGTGTTATGCATGTTTAAAAAATGTTTATGTTCCCAGTTAGGCACATTTTGTCATTTTTTCCAACTAGATATATACAGAGAACAAAATACAATATTAGTATACAAAACATACCTCTCAACCTCTTAGACCAAGAAATCTGGACAAAGCCATAAATAAGGGGGGTACAGAGTCCCCAAAATAGGGATTTTTTTAAATATTGCTCTTATAAACTTAGAAAGTAGATAGAGTAATAGGTGTTGCATTAGCATGAATTTTCTAGAGGGACTGAAGTCTGAAACTCAAATGTCTGTCATTAGTTTCTGACTTCTTCAATGGTTTGCCAATGATTTGATAGAAAACCAAAATTTTATGAAAAATGGACCAAAAATATCAGGCAAAAATCTGGACATTCTGCAAAAATCTGTACAGCTGAGAGGTATGATACAAAAATATTTGAAAAGGAGAAGCATAACATTGTGACTAGCTGGAAATGTAGAACTTTAATAAAATGACTGAATGGAAAAAAACATTTAATGCAAAATCGTTACATTAAAAACTACCAAATAGCAGCAGTATTATGTGGTTAAGGGTGTGGATTATGCTACAATGTATTCATTAAGCACGTATTATTTGTTTTATTGCAGTAACATACTGCCTGTATTGTTGTATTATGTTGTTCATTCTAAAATAATTGCTGACCCCTTAGACTTCAGTTTTCTATATATGAAAAAAGGTTGATATCCGGGGCTGAGCAAGTGCCAGTACCTTCTAGAAACAAGACTGATATGCCATGTTTTATAAATGCGTCCAGCCTGCTATATGTGTATATATGCCATATGTATGTATGTTCTACTTCTTTTTACTCTCATGTAATATATTGTAATGTGGAGCTTTTCTTCCAGGGCCTCCGCTGAAAATGGACCTGTGTCCAGTCGGACTTTCCCGGTAAACAAATGTAAAATAAATAAATAAAAATGTGCAAAGTTCTATTAAATGAATGGCTGTCTTATGTCACCAAAAGAGGTAGTCTGTATCAAAATGTCTTATATGCTTCAGTAAAGCCATTACAATGCAAAACTAGTTTCTGAATGTAGAAGTATATCCCAGTTTGCCTTCTATCTATTCTATTACCCTTCAAGACTGTCTTTATATTTTCACTGATGAACTTTTATCAAGTTCGTATTTTACTTCTGAATCTTCAGTGCAATTGGTTTCATGGTACATTGTCCTCTATGTTCAGAAACATGTTCAAGACATTGTTATCTCATGAGACGTGCCATCTTAACATGAAATTGATTTACCAGGCTTTTTCCTTGCACCTTTTTATAATACTACCCTCTGAAACACTTTGCCTCTTTGTATCCAGATCCAGTCTCTGTTACCACATTCACATACTTCTTTGAAACATAGTCCAACACCACCTATGCTTTGAAAGGCAGTTTTCATACACAAAGTATTTAAAAAATAAATAGAAAAATAAATCACAAAATGAGCATGATGTAGAGGAAACCTAGAGATGACATTTTAAGTTATAGTGAGTAAATTATGTTGAAATGAAAAAAATGCATTTTTAATTCAGGTTTGAAGCTCATTGCAGGTTTGGACATTATTATATTGGATACGAAATTTGTACATTATGTATTGCTCTTGTATAATTATTTATTAGCCTTGATCATTTTTCTTTGTGTCCTACCTGGTCTTGTGGAACACTCAGAACTCCATCAGGCCACCAGTTATATCACAGAAGAGGGTGGCTGTACCACAAGTGACTGTGTGAAGTGAAGATGTTTATAACATCTGAGAAATATACTGTGGGAATGGACTAAAGTATACAAATAACAGACATTAAAGAGATGTGATATACATATAAACTTCAAGAATTCGGGACAAAACCAGAAATAATAGGAGGGCAAAGGCCCAAGAATCATGGACAATTTTTAAATGTTACTCTAATTAAATTAATTTTTGAAAGTTAATAGAACAACAGATGTTTATTACATCAGCATGCATTTTCTGGAAATATGAAACTCTTGATGTCTGGTGTTATTGACTGACTGTAATTCCCAGTAATTTATCAGAAAATGAAACATTTTACAAAGAATAGGGTAAAAATATGAGACAAAGTAAGGGACATGCTGCTAAATTTTGAAAGTCGAGAGGTAAGGTTTAAACAGCCAGCAATTCAGTCATTGCTCTTTCAAGCAGTAGCTTAGACCTGAACAGAGGTCACATTCAGGGGTTGTATTCCCCCACTTAGTGAGATAAATATGTAATAAAACCACTGCTCGGTCAGTTTGTAGCATGGATAGGCAGATATAATGTGTGTTGCAGCTCTGTTTCCATGACAGCAGTAGTAGTTTCTTATTTATTGCTTTCAGGCCCGTTATGAGTCTCATGAGCATCGGTAATGCATTCCTTCTTTCCTTCCTGAAAACCTGCTCTTAAGCCTGTAAGCTGTTGTGAATTATTATTTGTGTCTCCCATTGCCAGAGGTAGAAAATACTGTTGAAGTAAACCACAGCAGTAAAAATGGTGCCTATGTTCACCTCTGGATGCTAAAAGTCACTGATGATGTTCTGATGCATGTTCTCCCTCCCTCTGTCTTCAGTTATGTTTTAGTAAATACATTATCTAACAGTCGTTTATACACTTTATGCTTATGATACTGTATACCTCTATATAGCAACACCAAACTCACCAGTTTATTTTATTTATTTTACATTTGTTGACTGGGCTAGTCTAGCTGGATATATGTCCATTTTCAGTAGAGGCCCGGGGAGAAAAGCTCCAATGGTTAGTACAAGTTTAAACAGAGATCAGTAATACAATATTAAAATTTATAAACAGAGGTAGGTAATACACATATTACACAAATATGAAAGGAGGAAAAACAAAAAGTGGAGTAATAAAATGTCTTAAAAAATGTAATAAAAAAGTTTGTTTGTTTTTTTTTGTTTTTTTTTGTGGATTACAATAGTCATACAGTATATATGTGTAAGCATATATCTACATAGATGCTATGTAAGGGGAGAGCTATTAAGGGTGCAGGGAGAAGAGAACAATAGAATTACAGAAGAAGAAAAGAGAGAGAGGAAGAAGGAAAGTTAAACTGGATTGGTGCAGGAGCAAAGCCAGTGTTTATTGAGATGCATTTTTAGTTGTCTTTTAAAAAGTGGGAGAGAGGACAAAGATGAGATATCAGGGGGAAGTTTGTTCCTCATTTTTCCAACAGAGTTGGAAAAGAGGCAGTCGCCTGCAGAGTTATTGGGTTTGGTAATATTAATCAGTAGTTTGTTTGATGAACGTAGATGTTTCAGGTTACTGTATGGTGAAACGAGGTTAGAGAGTATTGGTATATTATTTGGTTGGTATAGGATCTTGTGAGTTAAGAGCTGTTGAAGTATGAGCTGGTTAGGAAATTCAAGCCAACCTAGTTGTCTTAGGTTCAGGCAGTGATGAGTTCTAAAAGGGGATCCTGTAGCAAATCGAGCAATATTATAGTAAGATGTTGCAAGTTTCTTGAGGTTGTTATGGGGGAAGCATAGAGAAGAGTAGAGATTAGGTGAGATCTGGCTAAGGTGGTCCTAGCTACAGGTCTAGTGTAGGGTTTGATTCTGTAAAGGGATCCGATTTTTTTATTAACTAATTTTATTGTGTTGTTGATGTGAGAGTCAAAGTTGAGATTGTTGTCAATAGTTATTCCTAATAATTTTGTGGTTGAATCAGGAGAAATGAGAGTACCGTCAGTGGAAGTGAGAGTGATGTTTAGTGGGGTGGACTTACGGGTAGGTGAGAAGAGTAACAGTTTGGTTTTCTTTGGGTTGAGGAGTAGGCAACGGTCTGAGAACCATTGTTCAACAGTGATAAAAGCTTTTTGGGTAAGAGACTGGAGTTCAGTTTGAGAGGTAGCAGTGCAGATTATAGTAGAATCATCTGCATATTGTATGCAGGTAGTGTTAGGGATAGCTGATTGTAGGTCATTAATAAAGATAGAAAATAGAAGGGGGCCTAGGATAGAGCCTTGAGGTACACCTAAAGAGATAGGAAGGAGATTAGATAGTGAATTTTTCCAGAGTACTGCCTGCTGACGGTCTTCTAGGTAAGATGTAAACCAAGTTAAGGAAGGAGGATCAAGTGAGAGAGATTTTAGTAAGTGCAGAAGAAGTTTATGATTAAACATGTCGAAAGCTTTAGATAAGTCAATGAAGACTGAAGATGATAGATTATTATTGTTGCGGTTATAGTTGATGAAGTTAGTAAAGGAGAGTAAAGCAGTGGTGGTACTGTGGGAAGGTCTTAATCCATGCTGACAGTTGGCAAGTAGGTTGTTATGGAGAAGGTGGTTAAGTAGTTGTTTGTGGATACATTTTTCCATGATTTTATCTATAGGTGATAGAAGTGCTATGGGGCGATAGTTTGAGAAGTCCTTAGAGTTCCCCCCTTTGTGTAATGGGATGATGTGAGATATCTTCCAGATAGAAGGGAAAATTCCTTTGTTTATAGATCTATTTATCAGAATAGAAATGGGATAGGCAATGGCTTTGGCTCCTATTTGCAGGAATTCTGCAGGAAGTTTGTCTGCAGAGGGGGTGGTAGGTTTTAGTTTTTGGAGCAGTGATGAGAAAAAGAAGGTAGAAACAGGTTGTAAGTGAAGGGAGGGAGGTGCATTTAAAGTAGGTAAGAGTAGCTTAGAGGTGTCGGGAGATAGGTGACTAGCAAGAGTTTGGATAGTATTAGTGAAGAAAGAATTAAAGTTGTTGGCTATTTGTGTGAGATCCTCTGGGTTAGAGTCCTGAGGGTTTGGTGTGATAGACTGGCCTGGGGATAAAAGATTATTAATACTGGCCCAGAATTTTTTAGGTTCCTTTTTGGAGGTTTGTTGTAATTGAAGGTAATAGTTCTTTTTGTCTGTCAAGTTGGCTTTTTTTGTAGTGTTTCTAAGCTCTCTGAAGTTTTGGTGGTCAGTTAGATTCTTAGTGGTACGCCATTTAGTCCAGGATTTGTTTCTGAGAATGATTTTTTGCCTAGTACTGTTGGTCAGCCAGGGTGCTGCTTTAGCTTTGGTTCTAATAGTACGACTTGGGGCATGGTGATCCAGGATAGATAATAATGTGGAATTGAAGTATTCTACTGCTTCATTAAGTGGGAGATATTTTAGTGGGGACGAGTTACATTGTATTAATTCAGCTTGAAAATGCTCAGAGTTAAATTAATTTTTTGAACGTAGTGTTCTGTAAGTGGTAGGTAAATTTAGGTTGGTTTTATGTGTAATGACATAAGTTAGTGAGTGGTCGCTTAGATCATCTGGAAGAGTACCTGATTGGTAGGTTTGTTGGGGAGTTTTAGTAAGAATCCAGTCTAAGGTGGTTTCTTTGTTGTTGGTTTTATTAGTTCTGGTAGGACCATTAATGAGTTGTATAAAGCCATGTAGGTTTATATGGGAGGTGGGGTTTGTACTATTACAGGAAATCCAATCAATGTTGAAGTCGCCTAAGACTAATGTTTCTTGAGGGAGGTTGGTGGAGAGCGAACTGAGGATACATTCTAGAGTATTAATGTTATTTCCTGGAGGAAGATATACACAAATGATATTTATGGCTTTACTGGTGTTGGCTTGAAGTTTGGAGCTGATTACTTTGGCATTTTTATCTAGGAGAAAATTCAGATTTATAGTACTAATTTGTAATTGTGCTTTGTAGAGAATTGCTACCTCTCCTCCCTTTTTGGCTGTGCGGTCAAGTCTAATGATTTTATACCCAGGTGGGGTGATTTCATTGTCTTTAATGGTAGGTCTTAGCCATGTTTAAGTTAAACATAAGATATCAAATTGGTGGACTTCTAGAAGGGAATGGACTTGAGTAATTTTATTACAAATACTTTGTATATTGAGATGAGCAATAGAGAGAGAGTTGGCAGGTATGGTAGATGATAGAGAAGTAGCTTTATCTTGTTTTTTGTAGCCATTGGTACTGGTATGGTGTGGGCCAGGGTTAGGATGAACATCTCCATCCAACAGTGAGTGGAGGAGTTTAAAATTGTTAGGCTGGAGATGTTTGTAAAAGCAGCTGATTTGTTTCCTAGATTTTTGTTTGCTTGTCTTAAAGTGTGCTAGTCTGTGGTATTTGGGTAGTAGGTAGTTGGGTTGAGCAGTGGGATTTAAGAAGGTAGGAGAGAAAGGTGTTATAGGTGTAGAGGTGTGTTTAGAGGGAAAAGGAAGAGTAGAGTAAAGTGGGTATTCATAGGAGGTTAAGAGGTAAGTAGTTACAAGAGGAGGTAAGAGTGATAAGCAGATAAGTAGTTTAAGTTGTGAAGGGATGAATGTTTTCCCCATTTTAATGATTGGGGAGGTGAGTGAGAAGATAAGAGGTAGATTGTAGGTGCAGGTGAGGAGTAGTAGTATGACTTTAAGTAATAGAGGAGGAAATAGGTTAGTTAATTAGATGGTGTGATGTAAAGTAAAAAGGGGTTGGCTACGTTTATGATAAGATTTGTCTGACTGGAGTGGATAGGATGGGGGTGTGACAACTAGTGGTATAAATGTAGGAGTACTGGAGGTGTGTGGGAATTGGGGGCAGGGTAGGGGAGCGGAGTGAGCCTGAAGGGCGAACGGAGCGGAATTGAGCAGCAGAGTGAGAGAGACCAGCTGGAAAAGTATCAGCCACTGCTGTTCACAGGAAGGTAAGTAGGTCAATGGGTAGAAAAACTGTATAAAGTATTACTTTGTATAAGAACAAGGTAAAAAACAAATATAGGGGAGCTTTGTCCCTTAGCTTGTTTAAGGTTAGGGAGGAGGGTTAGATCAGGGTTTAGAGAGTGTGGAATGAGATTAGGAGGCTATTGTGTAGTTACAGGCAGATAGAGGTAATGCTGGACATAGGGGTTTTAAGAAAATAATACAGGCTATAGGAAGAATGAGTACTGCCACCTAGAGTAGAAAGGAATGATAGCAGTTAAAAAAGGAATAAGATAGGGGAGGCTATTTAGGTAAGTCTTGTTTAGAATAAGCTACCTATATTTTAGGGACTAAAAATCAGGGAATACAGGTGGGAGAGGGGGTAGAAATGGTCTGCGGTAGGCTGCTGATTCACAGACACGGAAGGACAAGCTAACATAGATAGGTATTCTTAGATAAATAAGTCTAGTACAGGGCTACATACATTCAAATGAGAACATTAATGGGGTCCGAACTGTAGCTCTTTCCTTGAATGGCCCAGACTAGCAGGTCGGAATGTCCAAGAAAGTCGACAGGGGTTTTGCAGGAGTGAGATCCTAGAATCCAGATGCAGGAAGGGACCTTCAGGAGTGGAGTACTGGAGAAGAGAGTAAATACATAGGTGATAAAAAATGAGAGAAGATAAGCAGGTAGAGTAGAAGGAGGAAGTGGAGGTAAGTGAGAGTGATAAACAGAGGAGTTGAAGAATGTAACTTGAAATATATAAGATAAATTGAGGGAGAGTTGGAGTAAAGAGGAAGAAATGGGAGAGAAAGCAACAGAAGAAAACAAGAGCAAGGTAAGGTTATAGGAGAATGCAGGAGTAGGCAAGGAGCACTGCAGTTATCTAAATCTTGGTACACCAAAGACAAGTCATACAATCCCAAGTCAGAATGCATTGACCAGCTCAAATGTTGAGTAGGAGGAATACAAATTACAAAAATGAACATCAGCTTAGGCAAACAATGTAAGCAGTAGTATGTAGCATATACTAAAAAACTGCATAAATTGTCTAGTCGCTATTTAAAGATATCTCATGATCTACATATAAAACAGACAGCTTCAATTCAGGCAGACTATACATGTAGAGTGAAGAGATAATCATAGAATTTAGCTAAAAACAGTATAACTATGTCTAGGCACTATATAAGTTAGCATTTAACTATAAAACTGTAAAATGTTATCTAACTAAACACTGTATAGCCATGTCTAGGTACTATGTTAAGTTAGTAATTGATTATAGAACTGTAGAACTTTATTTAGGCCCTGTATAAGGTTATAACAATAAAATCAGGAAGAGCCAACAAAGACAGCAAAGATTTCAGCTGTAAGTATATGAGGATGAAGGACAGATATGCTAACATACAGTAATTCAGGTAAAGCAGGATAAATAAATACAATACGTGGTAAGTCTGACACTAAAAATGGGAGAATATGGAGCCAAGCCCTAGTGGGGTTATAGTAAATACTAGGCAAGTTTACTATACTGTTTAGATGTCGCTCTTATACAGTCCACTTTTTACTATTCATTAGTGGCACTTATAATATACATTAGCATATCTAAAGCTAGATACTATATCTATGTACGGCTCCTGATAAGAGAAGATAAAGCAGGCACATAGTCTGTATTGAATTAAACGCAGACTGTGTAGTGTAGTGAGCAGTTGGAGAGCTAAGACAACGGTAAACGTTGAAATATAATGGGCGCTCAACCGCTCATCAGAGCTAATGACCTTGTGGTATAAGGGAGCAGGCTCTGGTTCCTGTCTTATCAGCGCCCATAGTTGGCGTTCTTAGAAAGTGGAGAATGGAGACTACAAAAACACAGCGATATAAACCCCCTCAGCATTCAGTGATAGGACTGGCCTCAGGGAAAAGGAATGGCAGGCTTTTGATAGTTTTTCAATTAACGCCTGTGATGTTGTGCTCTTTGTAGGAGGGGAATGCAGGCTTAGGTGTACAATGCCTGTGGGGAGGCATTGTTTCACCGACTAGATTACATCCGATCTATATAGGGCTTAAGATAGAAAGGAAGTAGAAGAAAAAAAAAATAAAAATGAGGGCTAGGGAGAGCTATTTATTTGCAGCTGAGAGGTGGCGTTCTTAAAAAAGAGGGAACACTGTCTATAGAACATTCATTATAAAAAACGCCTGAGAGGGGAGGCGTTCTCTATATAAAAGAAGAAAAGTAGGCTAAGGTGTGCTATCTTTTGGTGCCTGAAGGGTAGGAGTTTTGGTAAAAGAAAAAGCGGGCGAGGGTTTACAGTGCCTGTGAGGAGAAATTATTGTGCTAACAAGGACACATTTCTGTAGCAGAAAATAGTATCGGAACAGCATACAACCATGTCAATAAGTCTTTTGCGACAAGTTTGGCATAAAACAACAATTTAAACAAAGAGCTGTCCCTTTAGTAAGAAACAACACCCAATATCTAATCGGGTAAACACAAAGTCATTACCAGTGCAGCATACAGTTAAGAAAAGTGAGCATTTAGTGACATATTGAGCTATAAACATATGAACAAAGATCTGTATCAGTAGTAAAATAAAATATACCCTTTCTCTATTCAGGTACCTACAGGGAGGCAAGAGAAGCAGCACTACCGCATAGCCGACTTGGGAAGAGAAGCAAAGAGGTGACTTCTAACAGGGAAGTTTGAAAAGGGCATCAAAGGTACCTGGCATCTAGAAGTAAATTAGGGGGAGGTGGCTTACAGAGGGGGAGGGAGATAAGGACAGAGGGGCGGGATAGAATAGAGAGGGTGTAAGTGGATGGGTGGGAACAAGTATAGGTGAGCAGCAGAGTGAGAGAGACTAGCTGGAAAAGTATCAGCCACTGCTGTTCACAGGAAGGTAAGTAGGTTAATGGGTAGAAAAACTGTATAAAGTATTACTTTTAATAAGAACAAGGTAAAAAACAAATATAGGGGAGCTTTGTCCCTTAGCTTGTTTAAGGTTAGGGAGGAGGGTTAGATCAGGGTTTAGAGAGTGTGGAATGAGATTAGGAGGCTATTGTGTAGTTACAGGCAGATAGAGGTAATGCTGGACATAGGGGTTTTAAGAAAATAACACAAGCTATAGGAAGAATGAGTACCGCCACCTAGAGTAGAAAGGAATGATAGCAGTTAGAAAAGGAATAAGATAGGGGAGGCTATTTAGGTAAGTCTCGTTTAGAATAAGCTACCTATATTTTAGGGACTAGAAATCAGGGAATACAGGTGGGAGAGGGGGTAGAAGTGGTCTTCGGTAGGCTGCTGATTCACACACATGGAAGGACAAGCTAACATAGATAGGTATTCTTAGATAAATAAGTCTAGTATAGGGCTACATACATTCAAATAAGACCATTAATGGGGTCCGAACTGTAGCTCTTTCCTTGAATGGCCCAGACTAGCAGGTCGGAATGTCCAGGAAAGTCGACAGGGGTTTTGCAGGAGTGAGATCTTAGAATCCAGATGCAGGAAGGGACCTTCAGGAGTGGAGTAATTCAAATGAGAACTTTGAAGAAAAACTAAAACTTATACAAATGAGGTCCAAACTGTAGCTCTTTCCTTGAATGGCCCAGACTAGCAGGTCGGAATGCCCAGTAAAGTCAACAGGGATTTTGCAGGAGTGAGTTCTTAGAATCCAGATGCAGTAAAGGACCTTCAGGAGTGGAGTAATACAAATGAGAACATTAATGGGGTCTGAACTGTAGCTCTTTCCTTAAATGACCCAGACTAGCAGGTCGGAATGTCCAGGAAAGTTGACAGCGGTTTTGCAGGAGTGAGTTCTTAGAATCCAGATGCAGGAAGGAACCTTCAGGAGTGGAGTAATTCAAATGAGAACATTAATGGGCTCACAGTTATTAGTCAAATTTTAGTATATAAGTCCGTCTGTGTTCATTAAGCCAGCAGAGATGCTTATTACTTTTCTGACCATATCTTCTTGCTACCTGTCCCTGTTACTGCCCCCTTTCTTAAAATCATGCCATGGAAATGAGATGTGTCAACGTTTGTTTGTGTCTTTTGGCTTTTCCTGGTTAGGGGTCGCCACAGTGGAACTCTGGTCCGCTAATGATTGGTAGTGGATTTTTACATACCGGGTTACCAGCCCTGATGCACAACCTTCAATGAAGGCATGCCCCATTCACGTATGCTTCCACACAGAAGACGCTCTAGCTGAGAATCGAACGGGACAACATCTTGCTATGAGGCGACAACTCTACCGCAGCACCACCACCGCAGGAGATGTGTCAAAGTACAGTATACATTGCATCATTCTTGTGTTTTTACGAAACTTCATATTTTTACAACAATGATGAGGCTCTTTTGAAAATTCAAAGAAGCAAATAAATTGTGTTCTAATAGTCTAGGTGTATGTTAAGATGCAGAAAGTGAAATTTTGGATTTGCATTCAAAAACTCATTTGTATAAGTTTTAGTTTTTCTTCAAAGATGCACTTCTGACAAAAGAAGCTTGTGGTACATCCTGTGTTCTTGCCTCCCACCTTCTTTCTAGACTAGTTTAACACCTGGTGTTTAACAACCAGAGGAAAAACACTACTTTGTTTCAGAAATCTTACTGGATGACTGCATGTCAATTTACAGATTTATATTATGAATATAAATAGCAAGTTAGGTAACTCAGCATATCCTTTCAGAAGCTTTGACGGACCTTCTAGGAAATGAGAATCATACCTGTCAAACATCTAAGTGACTTAGTAGAGCTACAATGGGGTTTCTGTCCAATAAAGGTGGTTGGAGTTCAGCTCAATGGAGACTGACAGTCCAGCACATTGTGATAACAGAAGCCTGTAAGCTGGGCAAGGTGCACACAGTTCTGCAGGCATGTCCATTGAATAAATATTTAGGCAATAAGAATGCTCATGTTTGCAATTAGAGGTGTGTTTGCATGTGCATATGTGCGTGTGTGTGTGTGTGTGTGTGTGTGTGTGTGTGTGTGTGTGTGTGTGTGTGTGTGTGTGTGTGTGTGTGTGTGTGTGCATGTGTGTGTTTGTTTTTCTATGTATTTGTGCATAGGTATAGTATGCAGAAATGCTTGAGCACATACTATTCTCCAAAAATTCAATTTGACATTGTGGACTTATGAGCAGAAAAGCCCCTTGAAAACTCCTAACATCAGATCGCTAGAGGAATCTCATTGTCTCTTTCATTTGTCAAATGTTTTTCTATTCATGTATCTATTGCTTTTCTGACAAAAATATTTTTTTTTCTATCTTGCTAAGATCCCTGAACTCAAGTTTAATGACAATCTGCAGAAGAGGCTTCCAGAGACTGAATGAAGTATATTGTCTTCTGCTGTCACTATCTCAGTCTGTGGATAATTGAATTATCCGTGATCAGATATGACCATGAGTTGTCTGTTCTGTTCTGAAGTGGCTGCATGCAGGATACTCACTAACTTTATTTTCTGTTGGATTTTACTTGCTTTTTGTTGTTTTTTTTCCCAACAACCCTTAACCAGGTTGTGTGACTTTCATTATGTCAACCAAACACTAGTTGTTGCTTTCTGTCTTACAGTGTGCAGTATTGTATACATTCATGAGGTAAGTATCAGATCCAAAATAAAAATCTTGTTTTACAGCAGTTGTGTTGATAATTGAAGGTATGGAACTTGAATCTTCAAACAGTTACCTTTATTTATTAACTAAATATAAACAGAAACAATTCAAAAGCTTTTTGAAGAAGCAGAGAAGAGGCAAAATGTGAAAAAAAACTATTGTAGATGCAATGACTGTGAATAGCGGGACATGAAAACTTATACATGGTACAGCTACCTACAGTAAAGATACAGAAGTATAAAACAAACTAATAAAGGAAATTAGAATATTAACAAACACAACCTTGAGTTATATGTTAGGATATTTAGCAGTAGCCTAGGGGTTTATCCTGCCAAGATATAGCAACCAGCCAGATTCCCAACGCTATTATCCCCTTCCACAGTGTCATTCTGGCTGTTTATACTCTGTGCCCTTTTATGAGAGAGCTATATAAACAGTCAGCATGACTGAAAATCTTCAGTATTTTCTTGCTCCGTCATGCGTGTGCATCTTTGAGGCTGTTTCGGATCAGAAGTCGGCCTAAAGCCTTCAGTTATACAGATAAAATCCCTTTGAGGAACCCTCCCTCACTATTTTTATGATTAAAAGTGTATTTTATAATTTTTACTTGTTTTCTATCAGAATTGTGGTATATTACGTTAAAAAACAGCTTTTCAGGTACACCTATAGAAGTCTCTCAAAAAACACTTTTTCAATAGAGAATTTCTTTCTAGGTATCTAGAGTATGTTTGAAGCAAAGGAGCTTAATTTATACTGATTTGTCTTCTATTTTAAAAGATTTATAGAATGGAAAGGGTGTTTTAGGGAAGCAAACTATGCGTTACTGTTGAAAATTTTGTGTACACTTTTTGACAGCTGATTAAATTTTGGTTTTCTAGTGGTTCAGTTTGGGGAAAATGATTACATTTTATGACAAGACTAGCTTGTTTGCTGCTTGTGTAAGCTGAGGTTGAGATTTTCAAATTTTGTTAAGGGTTGTGTGCTGCTTATGTGAACTAAATGACAACTTACCTTCTAAACGACAACCAATATTTTATTACTGGTAGGAAGGCATCCCCAGTTACAGCATGGATGATTTTCCCTCTCCTGCTGTTCCTTCCATCAAAGTGCCCAACAAGAAAAAAACAGTTAAAGCATAAGCCTTTGCCTATAGTGTGGGCTCAGTCATTGCCTTAGCTGATGGTAAGCGACTCTGCAGTGGCCACTGCTGGCTCCTCAGACCACTTACTAGTTTCCTCATATTCCTCTGTTGTATCCTTGCCAGCCATTCGGGATCAGATTTCAGACCCATCCAATTTGGCTATTCCAGTGTCTGATGGGGGATTGGGAGAACCATCCATTTAAGGTGCTAGAGACACACCAGGAGGGTCTTTTTTGGGTGGCCGGAGAAAGAGACCTCTTCCTTGGGATGATTTGCTTCTTCTCGATCTTCATCGATAGAGGTCCCTAGAAAAAAACAAATAGAAAATTAAGCATTGTGACAATAAGGAAATGGTTTCTGAGGCTAACGTTTATGGTATTGCCTTAGCTAGGAATTTATTGCAGGCTTTTAGGCCTGGGTGTCAAGGGTCTCAGGCTGTTTCTCATTCCTCTACTCCAAAGGATGAGGATGTTTGTTCATACAATTCTGATTTAGTCAGAGGTAGGGTAATGTCACCTGAGGGTCCTTAGCCCAAGGCTGTCATTCACTAACAGTGAGTCTGAGTTTGAACATTTGGATACTTTTTCCTTTTGTGAGACTGTCTCCAGATTGAAGGATATATTTGCTTAGGAACATATAGATGTTCCCCACAAATTGGGCAATATTATGATTTATTAGAATATGAAGCCCTGCATACTGCACCCTTTCCTCCTATTCTGCCAGCCTTGGAGGATGCTGTTACTGCTGCCTGCAATGCTGCTGACTCTCAGCTATCTACACTTAGAAAGGCAGATTGTATCATTCTCAAACAAACAAATTTCTCTTTTTCGTCTTAGAGCAGACCTAGTTCCTAGACATACCACTACTGCTAATATGAACAGGTGCCTTACCACCAGCAACCCAGTTTCTGGGGAATAGAGTATAAACTTATGGACAGAATGAATAAGAGTTTTTTTTCTTACATTTCCTTATACTTCAGAATTCTCAGTTACCAAGGCTAAATGTGGAAGTTTATGATTAAATATGCCGATAGTTTAAGAGAATTTTGTTGTTTCTCAGTCTCCTGATAGCAGCTCTTACTTGAATCAGACTGTAGATAACTTGTCCTAGGTTTCTAAACATGCCTTTAAACGTTTTGTATGATTGTGCTGATCCTGTATCTAGGGCTTCTGCTTCTGCCGTAGTCTTGTTTTTTAAACAAAAAACATCTTTATTAAATTTTCACTTATTAGATAGGTAATTATACATTTATATAAATGAAAACAAACCACATTGATGCATTTTCAGTTGCAAACATTATATATTACTTATAATCCATCCAGTCATTGTCAAACATTACATAGCTCATTCAGTTCCTGCCTTCCCTTAAACCTCATTCCTCCTCTAAAACATTAATCTGCATGTATTGTTCCTACAATTCCCATTTTGTTATGTAATTTGCTCCTTCCCTTTTCTAAAGATCACTACTTCTAGTACAGTTGGTTTAGACTTTGATTTCATTTTCTTGTAATTGCTTTTTTTTTGACAGCCACCAGAATTAAACTCCGCAAGGCCTTACTATGTCTAGGCAATTCTGATTTTGTATCACAGCTCAAAAAAATAATTTCCTTAGTTACACCAATTTACTCACCTAGTATTTCTGATAGAATAGTCTGCTGGGAATTTTTAAAGTGTGCTAACCCATTACACTCCCGAAAAGTATGTTCCCAATTACCACTTTCTGCCCCATAATACCTCCAAAGTTTGCAATCTACCTGAGGAAAAATTCTTTGGATTATGCTTTGGGGTATAAAAAGGCCTATGCAAACACATCATGCAAAGATCCTAAATCTTCTAGACTTTGTTGCATATTTGGGAGACATGCATATATGCCTCCATTGTTTCTTTGTGAATTGCTTATCCAATCTTTCTTCCCAATCCTTTCTAACCTTCTCTGATTGATTCCTATAGTTTTCATGCAATATTTGATATGCCCTACTGATTATCCCTTTTTTAACATCAGCTTTTGTTTTAGATTCTACAAAAAAAAACTACCAGTGCTGGCCTTTTACTTGTGATCCCCCTATGTTTTTTTCTCTTTGCCTGGACTCTGATATCAAACTTTGATAGGGAAGGCAGTCTCTAGCCTGCAGTCCAAATTAATTATTTGCCTCTTCTCATTCTATTACCTGCCCCTCTCTAATTATTTGCTCCCAATACTATGGTCCCTTTGTCAGTTTTTTACAGTTTTTTACAGTAAATTCCAACCCCATCTTGCTTATTCTCTGTACCCCTATTTACAATCATCTCTATCAACAGTATCTCCTTTCTCCATCCCAGTGTTTGCTTACTTCTTATAATACTTTTTGCATCTTTTTGAATATAATATTCCATGTGGTTATTATTTTCCTTAGGGATCTGCATCCAAAATGCCAGCTTCCCTGTTTCATCCTCATCCCTTTCCACTTTGAATTATAACTATTATAGCTTTCTGCCACCAAAGTTTTCAGAAGACTTAAAGTTAGAAATTCTGAACTCCCTTCTAGTTGGGGTGGCATTATTTGGGCCTTCAGCTTCAGAGGTGCTCAAACATTGGGATGAGAAACATAAATTAATGCAAGGGATTACTACGATTTTTCAGATCCCCAAGTTCTCTCTCTCTTTAAGAGGGAAAATAAAAAAGTGGGTCATCCTTTCAGAAGACAGGCTCCTATGAAGAAATGACAGAAGAATGCTAATGAAAACCCTCAAAAGAAAGGACCTTTTCAATAAAATGGTCAGGTGTCTTCCTTGGAATGACTATTGTAGAAACCAAGCCAAACCCCTTTTCCCCATCCTGCTCTGCATCTCTTCCAGTTTCAGCAAAACTGGATCTAAATGCTCTCTTCTGGCATCAGATTGTTTTAGACAAATGGGTGTTAAAGATTATTCAGGAGGGTTACAGTTCACAATGGTCAGAAAAGCCCACTTCTTTAAAGGGGATTCCCAAACCCCCCAGTCAAACAGAACTGTTTCCTCCAGTGCTCCAACATATGTTAGATGAATAAGTCATAGAGCTTGTTCCTTCATATCAAATAGAAAAGGGCTTTATTCCAGAATGTTTTGGGTTCCAATGAAGAGGTACTCTTGGAGAACAGTGCTGGATCTGTTTTATCTAACTCTTTTTGTAAAGATACCAAAGTTCTATGATTCTCATTACCTTGATGCTCACAGTATTAGCTTGGATCCAAGATCAGAGCTTTATGGTGACCTTAAACCTCAAAGATGCTTATCATCACATTCCAATAGCAAGTGACTTCAAGAGATTTCTAAGACTTTGTGCCTCTGGGTCACATGATCAACTCTTAATTACTCTTTGGGCTGTTCACTGCAACATTAGTGTTTGCAAAATGTTTAACTCAAGTAGTGGCCCACTGCAGATTGCAGGGAATTCTTTGCTTTCTCTTTCCTTTTCTTCTCCATTCCTTCTCCTGCTTGATCGTTTCATCTTGCCGTTCTGTTATGGTTGTGTGCATGCTGGTCAGCCCCTATAGTGTTTTAAATATTTTTTAATACATCTACTCACTCAAATACCTATCAAGATACAGCTTCTCATTTCTGTGGGTGAAAAAAGAGACTACTGCTGGCAAAATTTAAACCATGCAATTGCTTGCATATACCTTAAAATATGCTTTAAATTTGGACTTTTCTAAACTAAATAACTTTCAAGTAAACTCACAAGGCCTGTACTTAACTATAACTTGAACTTTGTACAGGTGCTGACCCAGCATGCATTCACACACCCTAATAGTCTCTTTTCCCTTTTCTCATCTTTCTAAATAGCAGAAGTGGTGCAGTACATCCCAGATTAATTGGCTTGTCTCCTAGTTTTCAGACTGATGTGCCTAGCCTAACATACCCAATTAAAACACTATCTCTCCTGTTATTATTATATTCCCACTTCTATTTATGGCATAAGGATAACTATACTAGAGACTCAACTGTTTCAAAGTAATCTAAACTGCAGTCCTCTCTATAATTTGTATTTTTACCTTGTTTTTTTACAGATTGTTTTTCTTAGCACTCCCAACTGAGTGCCTCCTGCTGCCTGTTTTGTGATGCTCCCATAATCCCTTGCTCCCTTAAAATCATCTGTTAGGTTGATTCACTATCTTTCTGTTTCCTTTCTTTTCCCTGCTCAGTCATTTCTCCTTGCCATTCTGTTGTGGCTGTGCGCATGCAGGTCAGCCCTATAGTGTAAGTACTCTCTGTATTTGCAGCTGTTTTTTATGAATGTTGTTTCTGTATTTACTCAATGTTTTTCTTTTTGGGGATGCTATACTCATGTTTACTCATATTTTGGCATTTTGTGTACCTACCTGTTTGTTCTGAAATCTGTAGCTTGGTCTAATAGTGTGATGGCATTTACTGTTGCCACTTACTGCAACTGTTATTGTGAACAACCTTTTCTAATAAGTACAGAATTCTGTTATATCAGTAGTTCATTGGATAGTTTCTCAAGTTGGGCTAATATAACTGTAGCCATTCCTTCCATTTGCTCCAACTGAAACACATTTATTGATGGCGTTTCCCAGATTTCCTGCCCCATGCTAGTATTATACATTGTTATTCTAGTCTGCAGTGCAACTTATGGCCTATCTTTAGTTGACCCCTAGTTATTTTTAGACACTGTGGTGTTATGTTTCTTGGATTACTAGGTTAGAACTTTTTGTTGTAATATGCTAATGGTATGGTAGGACTCATCGTGTTGATCTATTTTGTTGTGTGGCCCCATGCTGCTACTGAACTCAGGCAACAGTGTCTACCTACAGAACAGCATTGTAGCCCCTTCCTGTTCTAATAACTCCCAGTTGTAATGACATGCTCAGCAAGTCTGCCACATAGAAATAGCTGGATATGCTATTTTATTGCTATTTCTATCACTATTTGCCACCAATGTTTGTCCATCGGTGTTATTTAATATTACATTGCCTTTTTATCTTTGTTTCTTATGAGTGAGAATAATTTACTACATTTATCCACCGTAACAGTTATTTTTCAACTGTTTGTAAGTTAAAAGTTGCTTAATAGTGTACCTTTTAAACTGTTGCTGCTTTTTAACAGTTTTATATCTGTTTTTGAACTGCTGCTGCTTTTAACAGTTTTATATTATCTGTTAAATACTGTTCCTATTCTACTACAACATTTTCTGCTGACTTCTTCTACCCTGTCTATCACTATTCTTTGCTCTTCTGCTCTTCTATCCATCTATCCCTCTGTACTTGCCTGTGTTAAGCTTTCAAATTGAAGACAGTGACTCCCTGAAATCATTCTATACTCTTCATATCCTTGCAACCTACAGCCTGTCTGTCTCACTCTTTGTCCTATACTATATTCACTGTTTATTTCACTGTTTATCTGACTACATCCTTTCTTTTTTTCTCAAGGTTTTAAACACATTTTCAACACATCTATTCACTCAAATATCTATCAAGATATGGCTAGTCATTTTCATGGGGGAAAAAAGAGGCTGCCACTGGCGAAAACTTAAACCTTGCAACTGCTTCCATATACCTTAAAATATGCTTTAAATTTGGACTTTTTCTAAACTAAATAAAAACTTGCAAGTAAACCCACAAGACCTGTACTTAACTATAACTTGAACTTTGTCCAGGTGTCAGCCTAGCATACATTCACACACCTTGATGATCTCTTTTCCCTTTTATTCTCTTTCTAAATAAAAGTTCTGCAGTACATTCCTGATTAATTAGACTATCTCCTAGTTTTCAGACTGCTGTGCCCAACCTAACTTATCCAATTAAACACTATCTCCCTTGTTGTTATTATATTCCCACTTTTCTTTAGTACATAAGTATAACTAAAATAGAAAGACTCAGTAAAGTAATCTCAACCACAGTCCTCTCTATAATTCTCATTCTTACCTTGGTTTTTCACAGATTGTTTTTCTTAACACTCTCAACTGCATGCCTGCCTGCTCAGTTCAGCCATCACGCTCCCTACCCTACCACCAATTCCCACCCACCCCGCTATCTCTACATTTATATTTCTTGAAGCCTCACTTCCTGCAGCACAGTCTTATCACACCACTTCCTCTACACTCCCACCCATAATATCACTGTCCAATCAAATCTCTTAATTTAGTGTTTACTTACACATTACCTTACGCTTACTAACCACTTCTTTTCATTCTCTTCCTTTCTACTTTTAATGTCATCCTTCTGCATTCCCCCCACCCATCCTAGTCAATCTCACTTCACCTGAGCCATGTCATCCTTTTTCTTTACTACTCACTTGCGCCTCTTCCTTTATCTCTTCACATGGAAACCTCCTTCACAATATGCCTGTCACACCTCCAATACCATTACCTCATCAGTTCCTTGTTTCCCCTAGGTACTCCAACATCTCCCTTAGCTTGTCCTACACTCATGCAGTCCTATACTATACACCTAATATAATCAAATGCTGCACAAATAACAAAGTAAAAATAATCATTGTCCCTAACTACTCTCCCAAAATGCTCAACTCATCCTTTATTATTGTCACTCAGTAACCAAACATCCACCCAAATCCAGGTCTCACATACACTGTTAACCACAAACAACAACCTAAAGCTCTAAAGATTATAACCACCAGCTCAGAAGCATGAGAAATAAAATTCCCAACTTCCATGCCTGGATTAACCTCTATAACCCTGACTTCCTTGCTGTCACTAAAACCTGGCTAACCCCTAAAATAAAACATACTGAAATCCTCCCTGCAGGCTGTGACATAATTAGACATGATGGAACACATAAGAAAGGTGGCAGAATTGTTCTCATTTACCCAAACAGTTATATGGTTACCCTCTTTTCAGGCACCATTCCTAGTTTTTCTGATGTAGAAATTCTCATCTCTTTCCTCAAAATTAATACATCCAAAATATTATATTTTATTTTTATATACATACCTTCAGGGCAACATATTCCAATTCTTGATTAAATATTAGCTTGGGTTTCAGACTCTATCCATAATGAAACAATCATACTAGGTGATGTTAACATAGACTGGCGATCTCTCTCCTCAAACATACCAACCAATAGCATAAATCTCTTTGGCTTCACCCCACTCATCAATTCTCTTACAAAACACAGCAAAAATAAAGCTCAGCAATCTATCCTGGATTGGATACTAGTCTCTGTCCCTTCTAACTACTTCTTATCTGGTACACTCTCAGATTCTTTAAGTGACCATTCAGCAGCTTATACTGATAAGGCTCCAATACACTTACATAAAGACCATAAAATTAAATCCACCCTCAACCTTACAAAATTCACCCAAGATAGTTTCATTCAAACACTGAACACTATAAACTGGTCTTTCTTTCAATTCCTCCCCCTTAATGAAGTTGTAGCGCAATTCAACACACTGTTAAGTATTTTAAATTCACTTGCCCCACTCCGAACAAAATGTATTAAACATCATTCTTCCCCCTGGCTGACCAAATCCTGCAAACTACTCATGAAAGAAAGAGATCAAGCATGGAACAGATGGAATAAGAACAACAATGACAGTGATTTACAACTATACAGACAACTTTGTAACGGAGTAAAAAAAAGTCATCTGTGACAACAAGTCATTTCACACTACTTCTCAAAACATTTACAAATATAACACTAAAAACTTCTGGGATTCCATCTCATCCCTCCTCAACCCAGGAACTAGAAAGAACAGTAACCCCCTATCCAGATAACATGCCACTTCAAGCTGCTATGAAGTTTGACAATTACTTCATTGAATGTATACTGTAACAAAAGTCACCCCAACCCCTGCTGCACACTCCCAACCTCACAAATGGTCTCCATGAAACTAATTTCCACCAGCACTTGAACAAACATACTTGACTCTAAATCATCTCATCCATCTTCACTATCTTCCACTCCCCTTTTTCCTTCCAACCTGCCCCTACATCTCTTATCAAAAAATTACTACTCAAGCTTAAACCATGCTCATCATATGCAGATAATCTCCCCCTGAATCTACCTAAAACTTACTGCTGACACAATACCCTATACTGTCAGTATTCTTATTAACAGATCCATAGCAGAAGTCCATGTTCCAGACCTACGGAAAAGATATTACATAATTCCACTGCATAAAGGTGGCAACTCGAGTGAGGTAGAAGATTTCTGACCTAATGACATAATCTCCCCACTGTTCAAAATTCTTAAAAAATGTATTCCCCATCAACTACAGCAATACCTCCTACATAATAACCTGATTTCAAATACTCAGCTTGGCTTCCAACCTTGCCATAGTACATCCACAGCCATATTATCTTTCACTGATAATGTAAATAAAGCAGGAGACTTTAGCAAACTGGTATCAGCTTTATTTCTTGACCTCTCTAAAGCCTTTAATATGGTCCTTCATTCTGGACTTCTCTCTAAACTCTCCAATCTAGACATTTTGTTCCCTGCTATTAACAGAAAGCAGTCAGTAAAATGGCAAGGGGCTACCTCACCATTACTGCCCAACACAATGTGTCCCAAAGGATCTATTCTTGGACCTTTGCTCTTTAATATATTTATCAAGGAGCTACATACAGCCTCTGGACAAGATACTCTTTTTCAATATGCAGATGAATCCACCATCATCTGCTCCTCTTCCACTCTAACACAAACTGCAGCTAAAAACACAGCATGCCTTCACCTCAGTCGAAACTTGGCTCACATCTCAACTCATACTCAACCCAAAACTAAGCTCCTTCTTATCAATCCCAAATCACTCACCCATGACAAAATATCACTCAACATATTATTTTTAAATAAAATTAAAATTGAAATAGTTCCCCAAACCAAATCACTAGGTATGACTATTGATGACAAACCAAAGACTGACCTACATGTTCAAAGCAGCATTAAGTAAAATGCATCAGAAACTTGGCTTATTATATAGGAGTAGGTATTTTTCTGAATACTTCTACTAAAATCACACTAGCCAAATTGTACCTCCTACCCTCTCTACTTTACAGAGCCCCAATTCTGAACAATCTACAAACCTCCCTAAAAGGTAAGTTAGAAAGTTGTTATAACAAAATTGCAAAGTTCCTGTTGAATGCTGACCTTCAGCACACCAATGCAATACTCTACAGTCTATCAACTGGCTCGAACTTCCCAACCTTCACTACTACATCTCTTCTACATCTCTACTACATCCAGCTAACAAATGCATATAATATTATTCACAATTATAGTGTCCCGTCATCAGTCATTTACTTGACCTGTATATCCGAAACAGAAATCCCAGGTCCAGAGAAAAACAGTTCCTCACTGTCTGTAAACCTTCCACTTCTTCTGGCCAAAGTCTCTACCTCTCCTCTGTTGCTAAAGCTTGAAACTCCCTTCCTCTTAACATCAGAACAACAACTAATCTTTCTTTCTTCAAATCCTTACTAAAAGAATGCTTAAGCAAGTCATGGATATGTTCCTGTTCCCAACCAGGATGAAACTGAGTATGCCTGCATTCTCTGTACTCTGTCTCCCCTTGGTAGCTCTCTCCGCTCTTTCCTTCACAGTCCATCTCTCTCTCTCTTTACTTTTCTGTCTCCTTCTCCTCCTTACTGATCTAGCCTTTCTCCTATGAGCACATCTTTACAGCTTATACAATTTTAGCACCGTGTCTTCCCTCCCTGCTCAAACTATGTACCCTCTTGCCTCCCATCCTCTTATATCCCCACTCTCCCTTTAACAGCTCTATCACATTATCTGACTGTGCTCTACCCTTTTCTTTTCTCCTTTTTAAAGTACTTGACACTTGCTCAATAATTAACTTCAAAGCACGAAACAGTCTCTTTCTACTTAACCCTCTCTCTCTCTCTTTGCATCTCTACATTACAAGACTGAACTAGAATGCTTTTCTTTCACAAAGACTATACTATGTCATTAAAACTGTACTATACGATCTTTTGTACCGTAAAAGAATGTATTGTATTGCCTGCTTCTCACATGCCTTACTGTAACCATTCTACTGTACTGTATCGCCTTCCTCTCACAAGTTTTACTATAACTGTAATTATTACATTTGTACCTTAGGTTTTGTTCATTTGTATTTAAATTTTGTAATGTGGAGCTTTTCTCCTTGGGCCTCTAGTGAAAAGCGGCTCTTTCTAGCCCAGCTGGACTTTCCCTGTAAACTAATAGCAAATAAAGAAATAATCCATATTTTTCCTTATTTAGATGACTTGCTTATTTGTACAGAGTATTTTCCCACTTGTCAGGAGTCCTTGAAAAAAGTATCCTCCCCACTAGAACATCTGTGATTCCAGATAAATTTTCAAAAATCTGTCCTCTCTCGTTCATGTAGTATTATGTTTCTAGGTTGCCTAATAAACAATCTGTCTCAAAGGGCATTCCTACCTCAAGAGAAGGTTGCTTTGTATCTGGAAGTCTTCCTGAATTTTTATTTCCAGTCTCTAGCTACAACCAGAAAATTTATCTGGATTCTAGACCTTATGGCTTCTATGCTTCTCTTGATTCCATTTGCCAGGTTACATATGAGGAAAGATTCAGTAGTATCTAAACAACATGTGAACCCAACACTGTAAGCCATTGTATTTTCAGCTTCCAGTCTTGGGCTTTATCAAGTCAGATCTGTATCGGTGGATGGAGTAGATGGCTCACAATCCTGGTTTCCCTTTTTCCACTCATCCCAACACAGTCTGTCCTTATTGATTTTTCAGATTTTGCTTGGGGAGCAGTTTCAATGGGGTTAAAAGTGCAAAGTCTGTAGGGCAGTTCAGAGAGATATGTGTAAGTGAAATATGAGATGTGGCTCATGCCATAAGGTCTCTGCATTATCTATGGAATCCAGGACCTTTGCAGATCATGACAGACAGCATCTGAGTGATGTGGTACATAAATAAACAGGGGGGCACCATGTCATACCATCTCTGCCAGCTGGCACTGCTACCTTAGGAATTAGCTCTACAGCACTCCTTAACTCTTCAAGCTTCTTACATACCCATCAGAACAAAACAGTGGCAGACAAGCTAAGCAGATCCTGGATAGACTGTCAGGGATGGAAATGTAATACAGAGGTCTTCCAGGAATTGATCCAGATTTTAGGAACACCTCAAGTAGATCTGTTCACCTCCTTTCAAAACAGACAACTAAACAAATTCTGTTCCAGAACTCCCTGCAAACAGGTTTGGAAAACAGATACCTTCTCATTCCCCTGGTCATGATGTTCCTATATGTATGTCCACCATTTCCAATGATTTTTAGCATAATAAGGAAGATTCAGAAAGACTCTCCAAAAATCATTGTGATGACCCCCTTCAGATCCAGACAAAATAATTCTCTCTTCTAATGGAAATGGCCAGGGGAAACCACCACAAGCTTCCTCAAAGAATGGATCAAGTTGTACAGGACAAGGGGAGCTTGACACATCACATCATCAAGCAACTTTAAGTGACTGCCTGGATGATTCAATGTTGATACCTTTGGGGCACAAAGACGTACAGCAGGTACTTCACGAAGCAAGAAAATGTTCTACTAGAAAATCATATATTGGCATGTGGAAACTATTTCAAGCGGGTACCTAGCCAATGACATGTGATCCATTATGGATTTTGGAAAACTGTTGCTTAAATATTTGTGTGAGTTAATATCCTGTAGATGACATAACTTTACATAGCACTGCAAACTGGGTTCCTTTTCCAGGTCCACAACAGGCTTTCTAAGAGCCATTTTCCAGGGAACCCTTAACACTCCTTCTCCCACGATAGATAAAGCTACAGTAATCTACCAATAAGCTATTGCAGCAGTGAGAACTATGAATATAGTACAGTTGTGTAAGTTGCACATACCTATAACAGTATACGTTCAACGTCTTCAATGCTGCAGGAGCCATGCCTGACCTCAATCGCCCTTCTTAGAAATAGTTTTAGTGGGATATAAAATGGTTTTGTTGTTGTTTATATCTTGGTTATTTCAGGATGAGTTCCACATGTTTTCATTGAGAGTTAAGAAAGTCCTGAAGATTTCTAGACACACTGGCTATTTATATAGCTCTGGCCAAAAAGGACTCTGCCTATAAGCAGCCAGCTTGACAGTGTTGGTGGTGATGAAAGCTTTTGGAAGATGGCTGGTTGCTGTATCATTGGGAGGATACAACCTATAAGCTACTGCAAAAGTGAAAAATTCAAATATCTACTGTTATCAGTAAGTGTAATTTACATAACTATACATTTATTGATAAGAAAAGGGATGAAATCAAAGCCTTACAGAAAATGAAAACAAGGTGGCATATGTTAATATTGCTGTGAAACAGGCTGGTACATACTCCTGTGAGTTGTGCAAGTCATAGTGCCAGATTGTAAAAAGGATACTCTCAGTGTAAGTCTGCTCTGATTCCAAAAGACTTGCTCTCAGGCATTCTATAGCTATGTCAAGAATCTAAATGGCAATGCTCAGATCTGCTCTGAGCTACAACAGAATGGCATTAAATATACTGATCCCAAGGATATTGCCAATATCCTGGCAGATCGATTCATTGCCAATTTCACACACCCCCTCACCCCCTAAAGGGCCCATCTCCATACCAAAAGATTGCCAAATTCCAGTAATAACGGCCACACAGAGAAAAACTGCACTCTCTAAAGCTAAGAATACAGCATCCATGGGACCAGACGACATCCCAGGCTGTGTACTACATGAACTACAAAATGAACTGGCACCTCACCTAAGTGTCATGTTTAATCATAGCCTCACCTCAGGCTTTGTGCCCACTGAGTGGCGCACAGCTACAGTTATCCCACTCCACAAGGGGGGATCCACCTTGGATCCTGGGAACTACTGCCCCATCAGTCTGATGAGCTTGATCTGCAAGGCCATGGGATGTATTATCATGGAACTTATAAACAAAGACATTGGAAACCTTCAAACACTGGACTCCATCCAGTTTGGGTTCATGAAGGGCCGATCTTTTCTCCTGAACATGATTGACTTCTTTGAATCAGTCTCCAAAGCTGTGGATGAGGGTAAGGCAGTCCACACAGCCTATCTGGACCTCACCAAGGCCTTTGACACCATCCCCCACACTGGAATCATAGATAAAATTACTAAGATGGACATTAATCCCTACATCACTCAATGGGTTACCAACTGGCTTACTGACAGAACCCATACTGTAAATGTAGCTGACTTCAAATCCAGCTCCAGACAAGTGACAAGTGGAGTACCTCAGGGTTCAGTCCTGTGACCGCTGTTGTTTGGCATCTGCTTCTCTGAAGTACAGGTCAGCACTAAGGGACTCTGGCTAACAAAGTTCGTAGATGACTGCAAACTGGGAGCCATTATTGAATCCCCAAATGCTGTGGATATTCTACAAAAGGGCCTTACAGAAACAGAAATATATAGTTATCCCCTTTGGGAAAAAACATGTACCCGTGAATTACCACATAGGTGGCAGTACACTAAACACTGAAAATGTGATGAGACTTAGGGACACAGGTGGACAGTGGTCTCACCTTCAATAACCACATCACCACAACAGTCAGGAAATCCTTCTATGTGTCACACCTCATCACTAAGGGCTTTTCATCCAGAAAAAAGGAGGTCATTGTCCCACTGTACTCATCCCTCATTAGACCCATTATAGAATACAATTCCCTGTTTGGTATGTACCTCAAGATATCTGCAACAACTGGAAAGGCCACAGAAATACCTCACTAAAAGAATCACAGGCCTAAAGCAGATGCCCTATGCTGACTGTCTAAAAAAACTCCAGCTATACTCTGTGGCATATCATCTACTCAGAGGTGATCTCTGCTTAACATACAAGACCATGTCAAACCCAGAGCTGCTGGACATGCTGTACTTAAAGAAATCCCAATCCGTCAGAGCTACACGCTCCAGGGATCTAAACCTTGTCATCACAATGAACAAAACATGCTGGAGGGATAGGTTCCTGATCCAGAGACTCTCAGGACTCTGGAATAGACTGCCCATACATGTCAAGCAGAGCAGCTCTTTGGTCCTCTTCAAAAGGAACCTTGACGATTGAATGGGAGATAGGAAATTCACCCCGAGGATCATGTCAGTCGCCCTGCTAGACAGGGGTCCAGGAAAGTAAATATTGTGGGAAGAAATAGCCAGGAAATGTTATGGCTAGGCTTGTATACACTCTAGGGACATTAGCCTAGTACCAGCCTGTGAATCTGTGAAGTGACTTTCTTTGGTGTAAGGGCTATCTATAAAATGGTTTACACCAGGGGCCAGATTCCAAAAGACCTGCTGTTAGTGTAAGTTGTCACTTATACTGTGAGCGAGTCATTTGGAACTGGGCTATCAATATATTAACAAATATTCCTTTGTTTAGTGGGAAGTATGCTTAAAAGTTATTGTCCTAAATGCTATTTTGATTGTTATTCTGAGAGAGTTGTTTAAATTGTTACTTACACAGTCTTCAATCAGGGTGTTCAGACGTTAAAAAAAACATTATTGACAGCTAACAAGAAAATTATGGGCAAACATTTTTATGGGTACTTCCCATTTCAAAAAAAAAGCTTGAAGGAGAAAGAAGTAAAAATGTCCCTTTATGATTATTTTAGTAATACGGCTTATTGCAAAGAATAACAAATAGGGTATGGAATTTAAGATGAACAATACTGAATTATTACATTTTATTTAAGTTTTCCTTGAAACAACAGTAGTCCTTTAAGTGTGCAAGTTTGTTGTACAGTTCTAGGAACTATCACTTGCAGCACTGGGTTTAGCGGGGCATCACCACTTGACTTTTCTTTAACCACCCCTCTCACCCCCCCGGTTTGCAGATTGATGAAATGGTATTACATATTAGAGCAGATAACACACAGCTGTACTCTACCCTGCCCCCAATTAATAAATACAAATAAAACAATTTATAGATTATATTCTGAATCTGAATCTGTTAGTCTGCATGCTCACTAAATTCTTAAAAATGTTTTCCAGCCTACATCAAATAAAAATGAACAGTGTCTACATTTCAGTCAGGAAAAAAATGTATGCTACAGGTTTACTTACATAGCAGGCCTTGAAGAGCCAAAACAGTAAGAAGATAATCACTCTTGTATAAGCACTCTGAGACTACACTGACATTTTTTACATGCACTGGGGAATTTTTAACGATTAAGTTAAAAGTTTTACAACAAAAGCTCTGTTGTGGTAAAACCTTATCTTTAAACAGTGGTTGTTTATTTGGAAAGTTCACTGTGAAAACAGCAAAAAGAAAAAGAAAACTTCTAAAAGTTTATTTCCCTCTTTGATGGCTCTGGAGTTCTTTTCTCTATATACTCTAGCTTTCTCCCTGATGTTTAGAGACGGCAAAGATGCAATAGATATTCAGACACAGTATTTCACATAAAATGCTTTCTCTCTAGATTTGCCGCTATGTTTATAAAGAACTAAGGCAACAAAGACCTGGTGCATTGCTGAAATATGCAAACTACACAAAAATGTGTTCCTCCTGCTGAGGCTGAAGGCCAATAAGTCGTGAAATAAAATCACATAATAAAGATAACTCACTTAGGTTGTTAGTCATTTCTGTTTACAAGACAGGAAGCTAATACATATTATTTGCATTACGTATATAACTTTAACATTTAAATTGCCACCAACCACTATCTAACACCATGGAGTCAGCCAACTTTAGAAATAATGGAAAACACTGAAATGTGTTCAAATAGTATAGCATTTCCAAAAGTCAAACTGTTTATTCCACAATACCAATTAAGCACTTTCGTTCCAAAACTAGAACTTCCTCAGATTCTATGTTTGTCCCTACGGAAGTTCCTTTTATATAATTAATTTAAAGATGTACTAGATGTTAATCGTAAAATCTTTTAAAATAAAAAAAGTTTGTGTAAAATGTATTTCAAAACAGTCAATGCTATTATTTAATATTCAAGAAAAACCTAAAAAACTTTATAATAGTTTAAAAATAAATTCGTAAGCTATAATCACTTGCTCAATTTAGTAGGAGCTTTATTAACAAATTCTTAAGAGGTTGAATACATTATGATTAGAATGTACTGGGTGATGAATATATAAAAGTATACTGTAAACCTACCTAATGATAATATTACAAACTTATTGCTTTCCATTTTAATACCAAATGAATAGATATCCATATCATTTAGACCAGGTAGATTAATTGCATTTAAAAACAACAGCCATTTAACTTTTCTTAATTAAATATGATTCTCACAGTCTCCACCCTTACAATCCATGCGAACTTTATCGAGTATACCAAACCGGTACTTGCATTGTTCAGTGCATTTAAACTGATGTCTGTAAAGTGCATTATTTATGTTCTTTCTTTTTATTTCATAGAGGTGTTCATAAATCATTTTATGATTAACATGTAGTATGTCTTTAAATTAATTATATAAAAGGAAGTGATGTGGGGACAAACAGATTCTGAGGAAGTTCTAGGTTCAGAACAAAAGTGCTTAATTGACATTGTGGAATAAACAGATTGACTTTTGGAAGTTGTGGGCTTTGTTTTACTTATATACTGTTTAAAAACATTTAACTGTTTTTTATTATTTCTTAAGTTGTCTGACCCCTGGCATTCAATAGTGGTTGGTGGCACTTTGAAGGTTACTGGTTGTCTTTGCATAGTCCGCTGTCTATATTTTTTTAAGTATATACCTTTCCTATTTGACGTTGGTCCCCTTGAGTCTGACATCTACCTTTGTTCTTTTAAGATGAGCTGTACATTATTGACAGACTTCACAGACTTTTTTAGATTTTATTTTATGGCTGTCTATAAATTTACAGGTGGTTGAAACCCTGCCTTTGTACTGTCCCATAATGGTAAGATTAAGAAGAAATTATCACAAAGAATTTATGAGCATTTATATGCACTAAAATGAAATCTTAGTACTAATGCCTTGTGATTGTGTGTATGTCTGTGAGGTCAGTCGTGTGTGTGTGAATAAACTTAAATCACAGTTTTGTTTGTGGGGGTGGTATGTCACCTGTTCAGAGTCAGAGTAAGTGTACCATAACAGAATGGGTATATTTAACTGTACTAGCCCATTGGTGCAAAGTGCTAAAACAAATTCTGTAATTTTTTTAATCGGTGTTATTCTATTATTATAATTTTACAGCATCCTTACATCATACCTCTCAACCTCTTAGCACAAGATATCTGGACAAAGACCCAAAAATATGACAATTTTTAAATATTACTCTTATAAACTGAGGCGGTTGCCAGAATAAAACGTATTTTGTTTTAGTTCACATTATCTGAAGGATGTAAAGTTTGAAACTTAAATGTCAGTCATTCTTTAGTGACTTCAATCCTTAATGATTTGCCAGAAATGCACAAATTTTAAGAGGATCGGACCAAAACTATGAGGCAAAAATCTGAAAATTCTGTAAAAATCTGCACAGTTGAGAGCTAAGCCATTCCACAACAAATATACATATTTTCTATTTTCTTAATTAGGCAGGTATGTGCCACATAAAATAATAAATATACTGGCGCAGACAGAAGTTGTTCATCATCCCTGTTTTGCACTGGGATATTATATGACTTATCATCACTTTGCATATGAAGGTACTGCCATGAATATTTGTATAACAGTGGTTACAAGAGAGCTAACATTCACATATACTTCTATAATGAAAAAGTGAAGATAATGTTCTAATTGACCTGCCATAGCAGTGGTTATTGTTCTGCGGTTTTAAAAATTGGACATCTGGTAGTTCTTCTGGCTGAAGTAGAACAGAAGATACTGGCAACTTTTTTTCTGATTCTCCTCCCCATCGACAAGTCTGAAAGTAAACGTCCTATTGTTTGAAGTAGGCTAGTTCTGTATTTTCCTAAATTTGAAAAACGCAAGATAACATTCTCCATTTGAGATGGCAACATCTTATTTTTTACTGTTGTTCAATGTTTGAATAACTTTCTCAGTTCTTTCCCATTTGACTGAGGGAATCTTGGCGATTATGTGATATGTTGTACCTTCCCAGTCCCACTGTTGTCAAAAAGCTTGAAATTCCAGACTTATAAACTGTGCACCTCTATGTGCAATGAGTATATTAAGAAAACCTTAGAGAATGGGTGACCTGCAGATCAGCACCCTGATTGGAGAATGAACCACAGGGTGTTAATCTACAGATAATGCCCACTGGAAAAAAAAGTCCACTGCTTCATGTTAGAATATCATGTTGCCATGGCACTTGTCCCGAAAATAACCTAACCGTCATCATTACTTTATGCTTGTTAAGCAGCACTTTTGCTGTTTTGTGAGTGTAAAATATATAAAATAAAGAAAATAAAAAAACAGTGTGTGTGTTTATGGCTGTGTGAGTGTATGCGATCATGTGAGTGAGAGCGAGATTCATCGAGATGTTATTTTAAACTCGCAAAACAGTGCTTGTGCTGTTTAGCGAGTGTAAAATCTAAACGAAACAGAAAAACGTGTGTGTGTTTATGTTTCTGTCTGTGTGTGAGTGAATGCATGTTTCCGTGCATGAAAGCGAGGTGTGTGCAAGTGAGAGAGAGAGTGTGAGCAGTGAAAGTGATCAAGCACTGGCGGCAAATTAAGAGGTTTGTATACCTCTTGACCTCTTAGCTCAAGATATCTGGATAAAGCCTAAGATAAAGGGGGAACAAAAGCTAAAAACTGGAACACATTTATGTATTGCTGTTATAAAATCACAAAGTTGCTTGAATAATAGCATTTGTGTTAGCATGCATTTTGTGAAGCACCAGAATGTGTGTGTGTGACTGTGTGTGTGTGTGTGTGTGTGTGTGTGTGTGTGTGTGTGTGTGTGTGTGTGTGTGTGTGTGTGTGTGAGAGAGAGAGAGAGTGAGATCGATCAAGCAGAGCATCTTGCATACCTCTCAACCTCTTAGTTCAAGATATCTGGATAAAACCTGAAATAAAGGGGAACAAACGCTCAAAAATAGTAACAGGTTTTAAATATTGCTCTTATAAAATTACAAAGTAGCTTAAATAACAGGATTTGTGTTAGCATGAATTTTCTGAAGGAAATAAAGTCTGAAAGTCAAATCTATATCATTATTTAGTGATTTCAATCTTAGTGACTGGCAGCAAACCAAACATTTTAGGAACAAGGGACCAAAAAAATAAAGTAAATATCTGAACATTTTGTTTAAAGAATGTTATATTTTGGATGTAAAATGCTTCCTCCAATACCATTTACATATAATACAGGAACTTTGAAATGTTAGGCGCAGGAACTATTTTACATCAAAATATATATAAAAATATAGTAATAAAAAATAAGTAAGTAAGTAAAACACACTTTTACAGAAAGCCCATTCTGTAAGTGCAATAATGACCTCCAGGGTATGTGTTATTGTGGAAATAATGCCCATCCAGGATTGTAAATGCCTTACACTTCTGGGCGGGCATTATTTCCACAACAACACACACCCTACTGGGCATTATTGCTTGCATGCTGAGAACAGTTGGTGAAGAGATCTTTACTTGATGACCTCCGGATTCTTACATAGTCCACATACATGAAATATAGATTGTCTTTGAAATGAAGTACATCTCAATCAACTTCATATGGTAGTCTGTCTGTAATTTTCTGAGGTATTGCATTTTAGGAGCTACTTTTCTGGTAAGTGTAACAGTGTGTACATTCTTTACCATCAGTCCAATCTCTTTTATTATCTGTAGCCAAATTATGTCATGTGTCCATTCTTTACAATTAGCAACTTCCAGGTTTGCACCATATGTTCTCTACAACATGAAAATGCAAGTTTGCCAAAATCACTCTGCAGGATTTGAACATCAACCACTGTGATTCATGACTTTTTAATCATTAGGTGTACTGAACTTAAATTAGCAATGGAATTTTTTTCCTGGCTACTTAGACATTCTCTGTGCACCATATTTTTTTTCAATAACTGTAGCAATAAATAATTTTCAGTATGGTTGATAACATATCTGTAGATGTAAGAAATGTTCATGATAAATTTATGACATGCTTTATTATGCCACGTCACTGCACACTGCATTCTGTTCCTGTGGCTTAACTCTCTCTGTACTTTGTGAATGTGAAAATCATTGCTGCTGAGGACATTTGAATCACTGACTCTGCAGCTCTGTAAATCATTGCCTCTGTGATTGTGAGAATCTCTGTCTCTGCATTGCATCTTCTATTGTAGGACTTCTGTATCTACACACTGAATTTACTGGCTCATTCCCATTAGCTCACATGAAGACCTTCCAAATATGTTAGCTCGGTGAACTGAAAAAAATGTGAAATAATAAACTGCATTCTTTATTTTTATGCAAACAACACAACTTAAACTGACTTGTTGGTTTCAGTGTATGCACAGAATTAGTTAGAAACGAGTTGCCAGACTCAGACTGAGAATTTCAAGGTCCAGTTTCACATTGAGCCCTATAATCCAGCATAAACATGGTAAATAAACCTATTACTTCAGTCCAGAGAGTTTTATACTGGCACAACTGTTGACTATGAGATCACTGAAGAAATTAAGTACGCAGTCTTAACACACAGATGAAATGCATTCCTAAACTTTGTTTTCAGCCTTATGTTGATCAGTTTGTGAAGTAGTCACATTAACTTTTCACAGCCATTAGCTGTGCTTTAAATACCAGCAACATTTGAAAAGTGCATTTTCAAACTATTTTGCTGATATTTCAGGTTTCACAATAGCCATATTTGACCAAGTCAAAACCTGCAGTAACCACGACAAGAAGAATGCAAGCTGGGAATGCCATAGACCAGCTCATCAAACACCTGCACTGCCCCCCCCAGACCCATATTGGCACTTGTTCCTCTGACCTTGGAGGTCAGGAGATTTGATGTTCAATATGCCTTGGCATTCAGGTTTTTGACATTCCTCGCTCACAATCTTCTTGCCATGGTATTATGTATAATGTGTATATATATATATATATATATATATATATATATATATATATATATATATGGGTCTACTACGGTTGATTGAAAACTCACTTGATTGAAAATGAAGTTACTAGGACCACTTCACTGAAAACTCACTTCACTGAAACTCATTTAGTTGAAAGTTATAAATAGACTTTTCCACACTGTAGTGCAATCCTGGAGTTAGTATGTAAAGTAAGGGGAGTGGGGGGGGCACAACCCCCCCACATTGGGAGATGTGGGGGCAAAGCCACCCCCCCCCACATATCTTGGTTATATATTCTCTTTTGGAAACAGTTATTCATTGCACTTATAAGTATCACTGTGTATAGTTTAAAATGTTTATAATATGTGGGGGAGCTATGCCCCCCACACCCACAAATGTCGGGGCTGTGCCCCCCACACACCCCCTTACTTTATATACTAACTCCAGGATCACACTACAGTGGGGAAAAGGCCATTTATAACTTTCAGTGAAATGAGTTTCAGTCAACTGAGTTTTCAGTGAAGTGAGCTTTCAGTGAAATGGTTCTAGTAATTTCATTTTCAGTCGTGAGTTTTCAATCAACCGTAGTAGACCCATATATATATATATATATATATATACATATGTAAATGTATACAGGTCTATCTCTGCAAAAAATCAAACTTCATATGGTTGAGATCATATGTTTGACTTTCCGAAAAGTTGAAAATGACAAAATGACAAAAATCTACATTTTGCAGGGGAGCACCCCCTTTCACTGCCCCCTCTGCAAATTGTACATACCAACTCCAAGGTCACACATCACTGGGGAAAAGGATAAATTCCAGAATCCCCACTGTACCATGATCTTCATACCAATGCTTCAGCCTTTCAGAAAGTCAAACATATGGTCTTGACCATATGCAGTTCGACTTTCTAAAGAGCTGGTCTTCTGAAGGGAACCCTTACATATGTGCATATATATACTGTGTGTGTGTGTATATGTATATGTATATATATATATATATATATATATATATATATATATATATATATATATGTGTGTGTGTATGTATGTATAAATCCTAAGGAAACTGTGAATACTCAAAAGAGTGTAGAAAAAAGACTGATCTTTTTAGATGGATTTAAAAATAATGAAAAAACAAAAAGCTGTATTTTATAGACAGTCATTGTTGGTGCAGTTTGTGTTTGTGTACAAACAATGACTGTCTGTGTGATTTTTTTTCTTTCTCTGCACCATGGAGTTAGTATATTTAAGTAAGGGGTCAGTGAGGGGTTTGCCCTCTGCAAAATAAATCTTTTTAAGTTCCATTTGCTCATTGAAGTTTCCTATGAAATTTGATTCTAGGAAATACATTGTAGTGAAATGTGTTTTCATTAAGTTTGTTTCGGTGATTTGTTATTCAACACATTGAGAGACACTAAAAACATTAATCATATGTATATCATAGCTCTCAACCTCTTAGCTCAAGAAATCTGGACAAAGCCTTACATTATAGGTTCATAGGTTCATAGGTTCATACTAAGCTATCTGCCCTAGGACATTTATAAGCCTAGCCAAAGTTGTGTGGCTTTCACCACCCCTTAGGCTGAAGAATGCTATACCCATTAGTTTGCCGTGCCTCTGTCCAGCAGTGATACAGAGATGATCCCCGGGGTAAACCTACGATCTCCCATCCACTGGTCAAGATTCCTCTTGAACAGAGCCAGCGAGGTGCTCTGTCTCACATGGACCGGGATTCTGTTCCACAGCATAGGGAGTCTCTGGGTGATGAATCTGTCCCTCCAGCACGTCCTATTTATATCCGTGTTGTGGTTTAAGTCTCTTGCTCTTGTGGCTCTGGTGGATTTGGATTTTTTGAGGTGGAGCATGTCCATTAATTCCAGGTTGGATATGGCCTTGTATGTCAGGCACAGGTCACCTCTGAGCAGACGGTATGCGACTGAATAGAGCTGGAGTTTCTTCAGTCGGGCAGCATATGGCATATTTTTGGGCCCCTTTATCCTTTTGGTGAGGAACTTTTGGGGTCTTTCCAATTGCTGCAGGTGTCGGGTAAGATACATTCCGAATGGGGCATTGTACTCAATCATTGGTCTGATAAGTGAAGAGTACAGGGGAACAATGACCTCCCTTGATCTGGATGTGAATCCTTTCATAATCAGGTGGGCAATGTAGAAGGTCCTCCTAACCACTTTGGCAATGTGAGTGTCAAAAGAAAGGTTACTGTCAACTTGGGTCCCCAGGTCCCTGATAACCTCTTCTGTGCTTAATGGATTGCCACCTATGTGGTAACTTGGGGTTACCTTGTTTTTACCAAAGGGTATGACTATACATTTTTTGGAGTTTAGCTTAAGGCCATGGCTCTGGCACCAGTTATCCGTTTCTATGAGACCTCTTTGAAGGATATCTGTGTCTGATGGATTTTCAACTATGGCGCCCAGTTTGCAGTCATCTGCAAACTTTGTCAGCCACAATCCTCCTATGTTTGCCTGCACTTCTGAAAAGTAGATGCCGAACAAGAGGGGGCCCAGGACTGAGCCCTGTGGGACACCGCTTGTGACCGGCTTGGAGTCTGACATGGCACCAGCAACTCTAACCCTGTGGGTTCTGTCCTTGAGCCAGTTTGCAACCCATCTTGTGACATATGGGTTTACATTTAAGCTGGTGAGCTTTTCTATGATACCCGAATGGGGTATTGTGTCGAAAGCTTTTGCAAGGTCAAGGTAGGCTGTGTGAACTGCCTTACCCTCATCAATGGCCTTGGTGACTGTTTCAAAAAAGTCGACCAAGTTCAAGAGGCATGATCTGCCCTTGACAAAGCCGAATTGGGTAGGATCCAATGTCTGTAGGTCCCCTATATCTTTATTTATGAGTTCCATTATGATCCTCTCCATAGCTTTGCAGACCAGGCTTGTTAAGCTTATGGGGCGGTAATTACCAGGGTCCGTAGAAGCAGCGCCTTTGTGGAGTGGGACCACAGTTGCCGTACGCCACTCTTTGGTGCGTATCCTGTGGTAAGGCTAAGATTAAACAGCAGCCTTATGTGTGGGTTTAGTTCCTCATTGAGTTCGTAGCACACAGCCGGGGACACCATCCGGTCCCATTGATGCTGTGTTTTTAGCTTTAGAGAGAGCAGCTCTCACCTGGGCATTTGAGATGATTGGGAGGCTACACTCTGCTGGTATAGATATTTCTCCTTTTGGGGGGGAGGGAGGGGAGAAATTTTCACTGAACCTGTCTGCCAGTATGTTTGCAGTGTCTGTGGGTTCAGTGATTTTTGTATCATTTTGGACTAATTCTGAGCATATCTGGGAGTTTCCACCCAGATTTCTAACATAGCTAAAGAAGGCCTTATGATTGTCTTTTGAGTCCTTGACGATTTTTCTCTCAAAGTCGGCCTTGGATGATTTTATGAGTGATCATAGTTTTTTACTAGTATTGATCAGAGATGTCTTCCCTTTTAGGGATTTTGCTCTATCTTGTAGTAGCTTTCTCCTCTTGTTGTAAAGTTTGTTTATGGCTGGGATCCACCAGATCGGGCACTTGCCTTTGGTGGAAAGGGTCTTGATTTTATTTGGGATTGCTTGATCCATGCAATCCTGGAGGTGCTCGTAGAAAGCATTTGTAAGGGATTCAGCAGCGTGGGTTGTGGTTTCCAATGGCTCAGGGGCCTTGAAGGATACCACACCAGTCTTAAGAAGTGTGAAGTTGGCTTTTGAGAAGTTCTTCACTGTGGTCTTTTTGTTGGGGTGGGGCGGGATGTGGATCTCCAGTGAGATTAATTTATGGTCTGATCTCACCAATGAGGGATATACTTCCGTGTGGAGCATTTTGTCCCCATGTTTGTGATGATCAGGTCTAGTATATTTTCACCTCTTGTGGGAATGGTGACAAGTTGTTCCATAGCATTTGAGTTTATGAACTCCAGGAACCTTTGGGCTAGGGTACTGGGGCTTGAGTAATGTTCCCAGTCTATGTTTGGGTAGTTGAAGTCACCCAATATGATGGTGTTTGGAGAGACATTTATACTCTCCAGTGTCTTCAGGAAGGCTGTGTGGGGTTCCTGAGTTTGAGAGGGTGGCCTGTAACATGCTACAAACTGTAGAGCAGTTTTGCCTATGGTTAATTGCACCTGAATGGTCTCTGATGCTTCGTGAGTTGCCACCAGCCTGGAGGTGTGGGTATCCTTGATGAATATGGATGCACCCCCTCCTTTTGTGGTACGGTCCAGGTTTAGGGGCCGGAACGCATGATATGAGGTACAACCTGATAGTGCCGGGGTGCTCTCAGGAGCCTTGAACCAGGTTTCAGTCACAGCACAGACATCGATGTTCTCCATACTGAGGAGGGCTTCGAGGGTGTGCATCTTGAGATTTAGACTTCTGGCATTGAGCAGCATTACCCTTAGTTTTTTTCCATTATTGTTTTCTAGGGCGGTGGGTTTAGAATTTGAGCCTTGTCTAAAAAAGGCACTATGGGGGTGGCAAGAGCCTTTGCCAATATCCAGAAACCCAGGGGTGACAGGTGCAAGCCGTCCCTTGCGAAGCAGCGTGGCTTGTCAAGCATGTCATTCCAGGCAGACAGACATTGGATCCCCTTAGAATGACACCAGAAATTAAGCCAATTATTAAAACTGATAATTTTGTCTCTGCATTGTGGCGTCATTCTTGGTGAAGGTAGGATACTGCTCAGGGTCAGGGTCATACCAGTCTGGGCTACATAATCTGAGAGCTCCTTTATGCCTCTTTTCATGTAGTCCAGGGAGGTACGTCTCAGGTCATTCACACCGGCATGGACAATGACTGAGTCATACTTGTACTTGCTGTGGCGTGACCTGAGTGCTTGTGTTATGTGGCGGATTCTAGCACCCAACAGGCAGCTTACTGTGACCCTCTCCTTGTTCAGTCTGGTGAGTGGGACGTCAGTGTGTCTGACTATGGAGTCACCTATGACAAGTGTGTCTGGCATTGTGTTTGGCCTTAAGGGCTGTGACTGATTTGCACACTGACTTTGTGATCTATGTGTTGCTTGTGTTATGTCATGAGGTGGCAGTTGTTTGGGTGTCTGCTTTGGAGGCCTCTGCTGTTTTGGTAGATTTTTGATCAGTGCCTCCGAGTATGTCTTTGTGTGTTTATGTGTTTGATTTGTAGTTGTGATAGTTCTATGTGAGACTGGGTTTATGGTGTGTGTGGTTACCTTCTCCTCCTGTCTGGTTTTGCCAGTCCTGAGTTGAGAGAGCTCAGCCTCCAGTGTGGCTATATAGTTGCATCTCTCGCATGTATTTGTGTTTTGTGGGAGGAGGAGAGGGTTGTCTGTGTACATGAGGCAATTGTGCGTTATGGGTGGACAAAGGCCCAAAAATAGGGATAGATTTTAAACAATGCTCTTACAAATGTAGAAAGTAGCTAGAATAGCTTGATTTTTGTTAAAATGCATTTTCTAAAGGATATGGAGTCTGAAACATAAGTGTATGTCATTCTTTAGTAATTTCATTCCTCAGATCTTCCAAGTGATTTGCTAGGAAAACATAAATTTTATGAGGAACAGTCCGAAGTTTTGAGGCGAAAATGTGGACATTCTTCAAACATCTGTACAGTTGAGAGGTATGATGTATATATCTATACATATGTGTATGTATATGATTACAAATGTTTCACATCATCAAAACACATCTCACTGAATCTCAGGAATGGCTTTTGACATGGATTCTGTGGAAGGTGGGAGCTAAGCTCATCTGACTTACTACTATCGGGTGATGTATTATAATTTAATATTTTTTGAGAAATGCTGTGGTACTAGACCAAATGTTACTGTGCTGTCATATATGTGTATGATTGAGACAGGAGGTTATATTTTTTGAGTAAAGAATCCCCTTTTATACTAACAAAGACAGACTGATGGGTAAGGTATACAAAAATAAGCTGAATAAGGAAGGAAGGCAGAGGAAGGTGCAGATGCACAGACTTTAAATCTTTGAATGCTGCAGACACTCAGGGGAGAGTGTTCATGCAGAAGGTAAAACAGACAAGGGAAGATCTCGCATATGCAGGAGATGGACAACTGGGAGTGGAGATAATGCCCTGGAAAGGAGTCACAAAATGAAGGACACAGTGTTAAGTGCTGGCATCCTGGGATGGTAGGATAGCCAACAAGGCAGACATCCATATCCAATGCCCTGGTTTGGAAATGGGTAGTCAGTGTCACAGGCTAGATGACCCTTTGATGGTCCAGTGACCATGGCTTGCCGGTCATACAAATTCACTGTGTGTACCAGGAGGTGTTCAAGTCTTCCCAAGCAGGTATTAAGTTGCCAGTCCACTTCATCATGTACCACCCACTGCAGGTAATGCTGTGGCAGAAAAGGGAATAACGCCTGCCTTTCAGAGTGGTGCCTTCACTCCCTTCCTGATAGGTAATCTCATACTCCAACCCAGACAGAGCCTCAGGTACAGTAACAATACACCTGTGATCCCCAGTGGAAATCTCAGGTACAGTAACGATACATATGAAATCACCAGACAGAGCCTCAGGTACAGTAACAATACACGTGAGATCCCCAGTGGAAATCTCAGGTACAGTAACGATACATGTGAAATCACCAGACAGAGCCTCAGGTACAGTAATGATACATGTGAAATCACCAGACAGAGCCTCAGGTACAGTAACGATACATGTGAAATCACCAGACAGAGCCTCAGGTACAGTAACGATACATGTGAAATCACCAGACAGAGCCTCAGGTACAGTAATGATGCATGTGAAATCACCAGACAGAGCCTCAGGTACAGTAACAATACACGTGAGATCCCCAGTGGAAATCTCAGTTACAGTAACGATACATGTGAAATCACCAGACAGAGCCTCAGGTACAGTAAAGATATACATGAGATCCCCAGTGGAAATCTCAGGTACAGTAACAATACACGTGAGATCCCCAGTGGAAATCTCAGGTACAGTAACGATACATGTGAAATCACCAGACAGAGCCTCAGGTACAGTAATGATACATGTGAAATCGCCAGTGGAGATCTCAGGCACAGTGATGATACATGTGAGATCCCCAGTGGAGATCTCAGGTACAGTAACGATACACGTGAGATCCCCAGTGGAGATCTCAGGTACAGTAACAATATACTTGAGATCCCCAGTGGAGATCTCAGGTACAGTAATGATGTACATGAGATCCCCACTGGAGATCTCAGGTACAGTAATGATACACATGAGACCCACAGTGGAGATCAGTATTCATCTTGCTGTTAATCTGCTTGGTGGAAAAACAGTGGAAATGTGTTGATAAATGGCATAAACAGCAACATGACCAACAACAAAGCATAGGAAAATACGAAACAGGTGACATCACCACGAGCTTCAAACAACAATAAAATCCTTTATTTGATGTAGTTGAAAACAGAAATGTGATAAAATCCCCTTAGCAAGGTCCAACAATAAGTGCTTTAGGAAAAAATCTTTCATCAGATCGTAGTTTTGGAAGAAGGGGGATATCATTTAAAAAGAAATACCAACCAATCAAAACAGCGTATTACACAAAATAACCAATAATCGATGTAAAAAATACTGCCTAAGTAAACCAATCAGACAATGCGTAATTTGCATTTCAAACACTACTTGTTAACCAATCAGCATGTGCTTGTGAATAGAAATTGTTCAATAACTAAAACAAGCCAATCAGAAACTATTTTGCACTTCTCCGTGGATTTGTATTACATTGGAGGGCCAAGAGAAAATGCAGTATGTGGTAAACAGCAATAATAGATATAAATTCTTATATAAGTGCCTAAAATGCACTTGTTGTGGTTTGCAAGTGTAGGAAGAAAACTTGTTGTCATAATACCATAGTACTGTATCGCTAAGTTTCCACCGATGGCGGAGATGAGTTGGAATCAAAATAATAGTAAAATTTCAACTCATCCGCATGCGGAAATTTCTTATCAAGCTATAAAAACATAAAAGATAATATACAATGCTTAACAGCAACAGTTCTTGATAAAGCATTACAAAGAAAAACTTGATATTCCAAATCATAAAAATTACAGAAATATGTCCACGGATGAAGACCAGTTTATACCCAAGACATATTTTTAAGAACATCATGGAGAATGAGGTCACCAGAATTTCTCGATTATGTACTGAGGATCATGACTATGAAAATGAGGTGAGGTACCTACAGTCTAATCTATTGAATAGAGGCTATTCTATTAAAGATGTTACCATCGATGCAGACAGACTTAATGAAGTTAGAAGATCTAAGGGCCATCCTCATTTCTTTAGTAAATCAAATGTCAGAAGTAGTCTTCCGATCAACACTAATGTGAATGCTTTAAGAACAAGTATGACTCTAACTTTTTCCAATGATAATACACACGTATGTGATATTATCAAGAAATACTGGCCTATTTTGACTCAGGATGTTAATATCTGTGATATAGTTGGAGAAACACCGAGATTTACTTTCAAAAACAAGAAAAACATCAAACGTTTATCATGTCAGAAAGATGGACGTCCACCCAATAATGAGATCAAGGAAAAGGGACCATTTCTCTGTAACAAATGTTCAGCTTGCAACAGCATTGATACTACCAAACGCTTTGTACATCCCACAAAAGGTTCTGAATACTCTTTATCATGTCATGTTGACTGTAATACGCAGCATCTTGTTTATCTTGTTACTTGTCAATGCTGTGATGCTTATACGTGGGGAAGACTGATCAGAGGGTTAAGAACAGGATTTTAAGACATTTATGTAACATTCGTCATAAAGACACTAAGAATACCCTTGCTGATCACATAGTACAATTCCCCACGCATACTTTCAAGTTTAAAGGAATCCAAAATACACATCACAACTTGAAATTAGGTGACATAATGAATGCCACTGAAAAAAATGAAGTAAAATGTATTATTAATTTGACTGTAGATAAACCACCTGGCTTAAATGCTGTTGTACCACTAAGACCTATGCTTAAAGATAGACGTTTAACCATTGGCTAAATAGTCTGCATGGCCCCTCAGATGATACATTGCTATAAACCTGAACATCATTTGGACATCTGATGAGTGTCTTAACTTATTTTTATACCATATGTTAATGTGCTTCTGAATGTTGCACAGACCTCAGTCCAATGCAGCTGCTTACCGTAGTGATTTCATTTAGTGTTTAAAGTCTTCTAAGCATACTTTTTGCCATTATAGTACACTATTATTCATATTTATTTGATCTAACATAGGACCATATATTCCGGGTGGTCCTCCAGATGACTTACTACTGCAAGCTGGCATATTAATTGGATACTCGATGAATGGTCTTAATGCTCTTTTTTTACTGTATGCCAATATGTTCTTGAATGTTGCCTAGACTTTAGATGAATGCAGCTGACTGTCCTATTCTCCTTTTCAGACTATTGGTTTCTAGTAGGATGGTTTACTTATTTTTAAAATATTACTCAGTAAGTTTCTGGTTAATTATAAATGTTTTATTTTAATATATGAAAACTTTATAAGACTATTGGTCTAACAGCTACGGGAGACTATGTGGGTTCTCTTTTTTGGGATTATTGGTTTCTAGTAGGATGGTTTATTTGCCATTTGCCAATGAGACACATAATGTCTCATATGACATATTGTTGTAAGCTTTCCCTGTACTTGGATACTTTAGATCAGGCTTGAATGTATTTCTCATCATATGCCAATGCATTTTATAACGTTGCACAATTTTCAGCTTAATACAGCTGACATTATTAATTTTCCTTTGAGACTGAGAGATACTTATCTACATTAACTATCTAATGAATTTCTGTTTAAATATAAACGTTTTTATGCAATATACGATAACCTTACAAGCTCTTTGGTTTAACAACCATGGGTGATTATTGTGATTGGTTTCTGAAGGTATATTCCTTCTGCCACTGGTAGTACCCTTCATGCACCAAGATTGGATGGCTTCCTTTGCCCAAAGTACATGATTGGACCATGACAAATTAACGCAACTGGCATTTGATACCCTATGATAGGCTTGAATACATTCTTTGTTATATGTTTATGCGTCTCATTACGTTGCCCAATCCTTGGCTTAATATAGCTGAATTCATTCATTTTCTTCTGAGATAATGAGTTACTTATTTGTACTAACTATCTAATGAACTCTTGTGTAATTATAGACACTTTATATAATATACGATAATTTCATACTTCTTTCAGGCTTAATGGCCATGGGAGATCATGCTGATTGGCTTCAGAAGATATATGCCATATGCCAATGGTTGTGATGCATGTGCTAAGATTGGATGGCTTCATCTGCTCAAAGCACCTGATTGGGCCATGATAACTTAACGCAATTGGCGTGTTTTTTATAGAGTGAATTGAGATTGGTTACGATTCTATCTGCTGTTGGTTGTGATTCATGTGCTAAGATTGGATGGCTTCATCTGCCCAAAGCACATGATTAGACCATGATAACTTAATGCAAATGACGTGTTTTCCATAGAGAGTATTGAGTTGGTTACGATTACATCTGCTATTGGTTGTGATTCATGTCCTAAGATTGGATGGCTTCATCTGCCCAAAGCACATGATTGGACCATGATAACTTAATGCAAATGGCATGTTTTCCATAGAGAGTATTAAGACTGGTTTGTAATTCATGTGCCAAGATTGGATGGCTTCATCTGCTCGAAGTGCATGATTGGACCATGATAACTCAATACAACTGGCATGTTTTTTATAGAGTGTATTGAGATTGGTTACGATTCCTAACATCCGTGGACATATTTCTGTAATTTTTATGATTTGGAATATCAAGTTTTTATCTTTTTATTTACTCAAAGACACATTCTTAAGCCTCCTAAATACTTATATCAGTTGCTATGACAGCGACACGTAAACTGGATTTAGTCCATTTAATCATTTAGTATTTCTTTGTAACGCTTTATCAAGAACTGTTGCTGTTAAGCATTGTATATTATCTTTTATGTTTTTATAGCTTGATAAGAAATTTCTGCATGCGGATGACTTGAAATTTTACTATTATTTTGATTCCAACTCACCTCTACCATCGGCGGAAACTTAGAGATACAGTACTATGGTATTATGACTAGTTTTCTTCCTAACACTTTCAAACCACAGCATGTGGAGATTGTGTATTTTAGGCACTTATATAAGAATTCATATCTGTTATTGTTGTTTACCACATACTGCATTTTCTCTTGGCCCTCCAACTTAATACAAATTCATGGAGAAGTGCGAAATAGTTTCTGATTGGCTTGTTTTAGTTATTGAACAGTTTCTATTCATAAGCACATGCTGATCGGTTCACAAGTAGTGTTTGAAATGCAAATTAAGCATTGTCTGATTGGTTTATTTAGGCCGTATTTTCTACATCGATTATTGGTTATTTTGTATAATACCTTGTTTTGATTAATTGGGATTTCTTTTTAAATGATATCCCCCTTCTTCCAAAACTACGATCTGATGAAGGATTTTTTCCGAAAGTGCTTATCGTTGGACTTTGCTAAGAGGATTTTATCACATTTCTGTTTTCGAATACATCCAATAAAGGATTTATTGTTTGAAGCTCGTGATGGTGTCACCTGTTTTGCATTTTCTTCTTCAAGTTTACAAAGTGTGACATCTTTAGCAGCTGCAGATATATCTTTTTTCTGTAACAAAGCATACACCTTAAGTGATACAAAAAAGTACTTACCCTCCCATCCTTACAGATGTGCCCATCTCCTGTGGCACCCCTCCATATTTAGCCTTCAGTCCTCTGCAGCTTTTAGGAATAAAAGAGCATAATTAATGCAAAATATGACACTGAACTATCAGTCATGACCTGTAACACTCAGACATTCATATAAAACAGTACATTTCTGGCTACACTCTTTGAAATTCTCCCTCTCATGATGTTGCATGTCAGAGTAGTGCTGCTTCAGGTCATCATAATGATGCTTGCTCTGTCCATTGGTCACCTTGTTATCAGTTGCCCTGTTCAGCACCTGGGACAAGTTTTATCCGTCACTGATTCATATTACCCATTGAGAAGAGGGAACAATGATATCTTGCTCTTCTTGTTGCATCAGGCTGGACACCTGTGTTTGACATCTTGAGAAGCAGGAATGGTGACACAGCAGTGCTAGTCAAGGAGCAATGTGATGGACACACACACAGTGGCACACATTTGTGAATTTCTTGACAGACAGCATAGCACTGCACAGTTGCACAGTGCATGTATGCGAGTAGCTGGACACAATAGCTTTAACTGTAGTGCTGCTTAATGAATGCCTCAGGACCATCTTGCATAGACGCATCAGATAGCATGACTAAGTAATAAAGCACTCTTGATTTGCATATGCATTATGCCAAATGGTTCAAATTAGCAGGGTTTGCTGTGGTAGGACCATTTTGAGCTGTTTTTGCAGGGTAGTATGGATTGCTTCTTTTTTGTGGAGTTCCTGAATGGCAGGTGTTATTCAGGAGAATGATTCATACATTTATTTAATTATTTGTTTATTTTTACATTTGTTGACCGGGATAGTCCGACTGGATACATGTTCATTTTCAGTGGAGGCCCGGGAAGAAAAGCTCTATAGGATGTATAGAAAATTACATTTAGAAAAATACACTTATAGAGGAATAGAGGAATAAGAATACATAGATAGACTTACAAAGGGCAAAACATGAAATACATTGAAAGACTTACAATGGGCAAAACATATTAGTCGGTCATCTGGTTACACTGGAACAAACATACATTGATACAGACATTAGTCAATCATATGTTTCAATAATAAATTACACAGACATTACGGTCTATCTGAAAACAGAGCAAATTTGGTCACTACATGTAATCCTTGGAGAGTACAAGGGTTTAGTACAGAGACATTGTGAGAGTTAGGAGAGTATTTAATCAGGGTTAGTACAGGGGCATTGCCAGTGTGTTTTAAAATATGTCCTAAGATTTTTTTTGAAAAGTGTTAGAGAGGATTCAAGATTAAGAGCTGCTGGTAGAGAGTTCCATGTTTTGCCGACAGAGTTGGCAAAGAAGGAGTCTCCAGCGCTGTTATTGGCTCTAAAAGTTTGAGCCATAAGCCTGGCAGATGAGCGTAGAGATCTAGAGTTACTATGGGGGAAGATAATGCTGTTTAATGCAGGAGTATTTTCAGGGTGGTTGAGTACTTTATGGGCTACAGTAAGCTGGTTATATTTTAGAAGGCTAGGAAATTCCAGCCAGTTTAGGAGTTTAAGATTAGTGCAATGGTGAGTCCTATATGCCAAGCCTGTTGCAAATTGAGCTATGTGGTTGTAGCAACTTGAGAATTTATTAAGAGAGGATTTGTTTAGGCTGGTGAGTAGTGGAGAGGCATATAGCAGGGTAGAAAGAAGATGAGATCGAGCTGTGGTTGTCCTGGCAAGGGGAGTGAGAAAGGGCTTAATCTTGTAAAGGGAGCCGAGTTTCTTATTAATGGTTTTGATAGTGTGGTTAACATGCAGGTCATATTTGAGTTTATCTATAATGACACCTAAGAGTTTGGTGTGGGTATCTGGGGAACTCAAGGTCCCATTGTTAGATGTAATATTGAAAGATAGAGATATGGACTTACAGGAGGGAGTGAAAAGAAGTGATTTTGTTTTTTTTGGGATTAAGTAGTAGCCGGCAATTAGCCAACCAGTTTTTAACTGAGCTGAAGGTATTCTGAGTTAATGTCTTAAGTTTAGTTTCTGTGGATGCAGAGCAGATTAAGGTCGAGTCATCTGCATATTGAATGCAAGTAGCATTTGGAATGACTGTGTGAAGGTCATTTATGAAGATGGAAAAGAGAAGGGGACCAAGTATGGATCCCTGGGGGACCCCAAGGGAAATGGGAAGGTGGGTTGACAGTTTGTCCTGCCAGAGGACGGCCACCCTGCAGGTAAGATTGGAACCATTGGATGGTATGTTTTTTTAAAAGTAGTGCTTTCAGAGTATTGATGAGGAGCTGGTGTTTAACTATATTGAAGGCTTTCGAGAGCTCTACCAAGTGGGATGAAGACAGTTTATTGCTGTTTCTGTTAAAGTTTATAGTATTAGTAAAAGATAGGAGGGCTGTGGTGGTACTATGATTAGGTCTAAAGCCATGCTGAGAGAGTCAGTCAACAGCTTGTTTTGCATAAGGTGGGCTATGAGTTTTTTGTGGACACATTTCTCCATAATTTTGGTTAATGGAGACAAAATAGCTATGGGCCTGTAGTTAGAAAGCTCAGTGGAGCTGCCCCCTTTATGGAGAGGAATGATATGTGATATTTCCATAGGGAGGGGATGGTGGCTTCAGTGAGTTTTGTTGATAAGTAATGATATAGGGTAGTCATTGACATCAGCTGATTTTTTCAAGTATTCAGCTGGTAGAAGATCTGCAGCTAGAGTGGTGGGTTTTAATTTTTTAGGAGGACTCGGATAAGAGTCGTAGATACTGGTTGGAGGCTAAATGTTGGTTGGGTTGTGGGCTTTGGTAGCTCTGGGAAGGAGTGGTTAGAGGTTAGTTGGTTAGCGAGTGACTGAACTGTTTCGGTGAAAAAACTGTTGACGGCATTAGCTGTCTCCTCAGGGGAGTTTTGGCTGTGGGTACAGGGGCTTGGGGTGGTAGTTTGACCTGGACGGAGGAGTCTGTTGATTCCTGCCCAGAACTTTTGGGGATTGTTGTGGTGTGTTTGTTGAAGGTGGCAGTAGTAGTTCTTCTTATCTAGTAAGATTGATTTTTTTTGTATAGTTCCTGAGCTTTTTGTATTGTAGGTGGTCTATTGGGTCCCTAGTTGAGTGCCAGGTGTCCCAAGCTTTATTTTTGATTAGAATCTTTGCTTTAGTGTCTTTAGAGAGCCAAGGGGCCTTTTTATTTCTGACTCTGATGGTCTGGGTAGGAGCTTGAGATTCAAGTATTGAAAGGAATTTAGTATTAAAGTAGTGAACTGCATTGTCTAATCGGAGGTGTTTTAGGGTAGACCAGTTGCATGCTTCGAGTTCAGTAAGGAAGTTTTGAAGTTTGAAGTATTTTTTGTTCCTGATAGTTTTAAGGTTTGATTGCTGGGGAATGTCAAACTTATGCTTGATCACATAGGTTATAAAGTGATCACTTGGGCTATCTGGAATAATCCCCACTTTATAAATTTGGGGGTTGTTATTGAAGAGGATCCAGTCGATGATGCTCTCTTTATTGTTAGCATTAGTTATTCTGGTAGGGGAGGTTATGATCTGTGTGAACCCGTGTAAGTTCACATGATTTGAGGGTGATTTTGAGGAGCATGCATACCAGTCGATAGTCATGTCACCAAGGATAATCGTTTCATGGGGATGGGTGGTGGATATCCAACTGAGGATGCCCTCTAATGTGGCTGCACTATTACCTGGGGAATATATATACAGACAATATACAATATACAGACAATGTTTACGCTTTCATTTTTGTTCATTATTAGTTTGGCTATTAGGATTTCTGCGTTGCTAAACTGTGGTGTTACTGATGTAGCCATAGTAATATTTAGTGTATTTTTATATAGTAAGGCTACCCCTCCACCTTTCCTGGTTGTGCGGTCAACCCTAAGTATATTGTACCTTGGGGGAAAATACTTCATTGTCTTTTGTTGTTGGTTTTAACCAGGTTACTGTTAGACAAAAAATGTCAGGAAAGTAAATTTCTAACAGAGCATGCAGATTATGAATCTTGCTATTAATTCTTCTGATGTTTAGGTAACAGGCTAGAAGAGATTTCTGGTTCCTATTAGTTAGAGTAATGTTGGTGTGGTTTATTTTGTGGGAGCTATGTGTGGTGGTTGGGGAGGGACCTGGGTTTGGGTCGATGTCCCCGTCCAGCATTAAGTTGTACGATAAGCTGGCAAAACGTTTTCATATTTTGTTAAGGATTTTATAAAAGTATTTTATTTTTGGGTTGATGTATTTAAGCCTTATTGGTTGTAAGTGGGAAGGGTTTGGGGGGGCAAGGTTGGAGGTGGTTTGAGAGGTAGCTGGAGTTGTTAGTAATGGGTAGAGAAGTTGTCTGGGATTTTGGGAGGTGAAATCCAGTGAGGTGTTGATTTTCATAAATGGTAAGCAGGTAGAATAAGAGTAAGAGTGGCGAGAAAGAGCATAATATCATCGATTTGGGTGAAGACATTTTCACTGTCTGGGGAGGATTATCACTAAATTCTAGGACTGGAAATTGTTAGATGAGTAGGCCTGAGGATAGTAGGTAGGATAGCATCAGGTGTGGTGGCCTAGTCAGGGGTGGAGGATGTCATTAGTGACTGTTTGAGTCACTGATTGGTAGAAGAGAAGTGGGTGTGGTTAAGGGCAATAAAGTTGACACCCCTGGGGGTGGGTGAGAATAGGGGGCAGGGTGAGGCACGGAGTGAACCCGAGCGTAGCAGGGCTTCTACCCAAACACAAGGTTCCTGTGACTGGTGCTTGCAAGGTAAGGAATTCCACAGTGAAACTGAGTATTTTAGGTTTAGAATTGACCATTAAACTTTAGTACCCTACCCTTTCCATCAACCAATTAATTGGTTTTATAGTAGCTTATGCAGGAGTACGAGGACTTTAGGGCAGTGCCATGGACCCAGCCAAGTACATAACATTCAGATCAGTTGTTCGTTTTAACTTTACATTACATTTAGAAGTTTTAAGTATTAACCTGAGGCAGTCCCTATGGGACAAACTCTAAGAGTAAGCCATTTAGATGAGTAGGTTGGATTACAGCTGGTGGGGGGCTCATAAATCATGACAGCCTTTCAGTGGAAGCGTCACTGGAAAAACCTTTCCATCAGCCAATTAACTTATTTTATAGTAGCTTATGCAGAAGTATGAGGATTTAGAGCAGTGCCGTGGACCCAGCCAAGTACATAACATTCAGAGCAGTTGTTCATTTTAACTTTACATTACATTTAGAAGTTTTAAGTATTAACCTGAGGCATTAACATTTGGCTTGCAAAGTGTTGTTTGTCTTACAGTACTCATGGGAAATAGCAGTAAGTATCACTATTGGGTTTATAAGGTGTACTGGTTTGCTATAATACCTTTAGCATCCATCTCAAGAATAGGTCTGGAGATGTTATGCCTGTCATATATTTTTGCCATATATACTAAGGTGTAAAAGTCTGCACTTATCCATGTGGTTCTATGTAGGGAAAGCTGACTTTGATAAAGGTTTTGTCAGTCATGTTATTTCCCATTGAGGGAACACAGTTGTGTGTGTGTGTTTTTCTATTATTTTTTTGAGAATTCACTGTTATACTAAGACTAGTTATACATGCAGACATTACATATTCAGGTGTGCATAATTATACCCTTTCTGTATACAGATACCATTGTGCCACTGACTGTGGAAAGGCTAATGCTGCAGAAATTCAACAAAATGGAAGACTGTGCTTCTGAGAGTACTTAGACTACATGGCATACATCTGATGGGCCAGGTTGGTGCAGGGCAGCAGATAAGCGACCAGATTTGGAAGGGCCTGCTGCATGATATCAGCACTGTTAATGGGCAGACAGGACTTCGACCCATGCCGGTTGAAGGACAACCAGCATGATTCACTATACCAAAACAAGGCATGACATAGCCCAGCAAATGACAGCCACAGGGGTGGCCCACCTTAAAGGCATTTAAGAGAGGTTGAAGAGGTCCTGGTCTTTCTTGCAGGAAATGATGTACTGCAACTTTTCCTAAAATGTACCTGAGTGTGATTACATGCTTGGTCCTCCCCAGCCATGTGTCTGAAGATAAGACAGTAGGTTAGTATTACATAGCTACATAGCTTAATCTCCTGAAAAAGAAATAAAAACAGATGTACTATTTCTTCTGTGTTAATAAAGTGATTGCAACATTCCAAATAGAAAAAAAATCACTTTATTTGGGAAGAAATAAGAGAATGTTAAGGTTTACTATAAAATCCAGCTTATTTTAAAAACTTGTGTATTATGTCTTATATTGTAAAAAGACAAGTTTAACCACAGATGAAAGGCCAATTAAACAGAACTTTGATAATGGAATTGAGTTTTTTTATATTAATCCTTAATTCCTGCATATATAAATATGTATTGTTCAGTAAACTAGGAGTCAATGATGCATACAACTTTATGTAATAAACATCAGGCCACATGCTTTCCTTATACAAGACTTCCCTTTTTTCTGTAAAACATTATTAAAATATTGCATCTCTATTAGATACTTCAACAATGTTAAAGTAACATGTAAGAAAATATCCAGACATCCTGATCTTTGTTGCATGATTGATTTAGATATTGCAAAAAATTAAAAAAACCCTTTTAAACTCTAAAGCCAGCTAACTAATAAATAATTTTTGAGCAGGAATTTTTTTAATACATTCAGTAATCCTAACTATATAATTATAACATATTATAGCTTTTAGTACTTTATTTTAATTTCTTTATTGCCTCCTTTTGGTTTAATGCCAGAGTTTTCTCTTTACATCTAGAAAAGGTTATGCCTGAGAACTTTAATTCAAGAGCCAGTGTTTTTTTTTCCTCTAAGTTGTGTTAGTCAACAAAACTAGACATTATATTTATTTTTTGACTTGTCAAGATTAATTTTATAGCCAGACATCTTCTCTGCCTTCTCGGATACATCCTTAATATATTTTTAATTTTATTAAAATGTCTGGTCTGGCATAGTTTATAAATATAATAAAATGGGTCTGTGTCAGATGATCAACTTTTCAAAAGCCCCCCTGCACCCCCCACACCCACTACAAATTATATATACCAACTCTGAGAATGTACTACAGGAGAAGGGTAAACTGCTCAGTCATCGCTATACTGCAATCTCCATTCAAAAGCTTCAGGTTTTCAAAAACTTTATCATATGGTCTCAACCATATGGAGTTCATGTTTCTGAAAACTCAATCAACTGTTAGGGACCCAATAAAAATATATAATACAGTGTAATAAAAGGTGTTTTATAAATAGAAGACATCCTTGCTTAACACAATCCCAGGGATTCTCCTTGTGATTCCTCATGACCCTTTAATTCTCATTAGGGGTTATATATAATTATCAACCATGAGATGGGTAAGGCCAATCTATAGCCGAATGGGATAGGCTATTTCAAGCACAAAAAGGTAAACTGGCTAGAATTAAAATGGCTGAAAAGCACAACTAGCCTAGTATTTACCTATGAGCACCAGATATGAGCTTAACACAATTTAAGACTATGGTAGTTCTTTGGCAATGACAGCACAGTCTGCCTACATAAGCTCTCAAAGCCTATAATATACTGTTTGGAAATAGTGCACTACTCCATAACTACTTGAATCAGATGACTTGTGTTGCATTTAAACCTGCACATTGACGTTTCTTTCTTATCCCCGTTCTTTTCCTGAGTCACTGTATATGACAGCAGCAGAACAGTGGTGTGAACCATTCTCTTAATCATTATTAAAATGTATTGATTAATATGCATTATTCTGTTTAAGCATGGTACTGTTATTGAGTTTATCACTTTCGCTGCTATTTTATCATCTGAATTCAGAGTGTCCAAATCAAAGGTTAAAAAGATCACACTGGCAAACCATTTGGTAGAAACTACAAGAAAGACCTAGTCAAGCTAGTCTACTCTTTGTAACACTTTGACCCTCTCATAGTGGTGACCAAGAGGATATATGCAAATGACACCTTAATGGTATGCTAGTGTTTCAAATACATTGCTTATGAATGCCCATTATTTTTTACTTTTAAAGTCTTTACTTGTGTATTTTAAAAGCCAAACTTTGTAGATGTGCTATGTTTTGTCCTTTTCCTTAGCTCATCACCACAGCATAACTGAATGGTTTGGACATACTTTGGAAACACAGCACTTAAAATCAAGCCTGATGTCCATAAACATTAGGGTTCAACATGGGTTTTGCTACTTCCATTACTGTTTTATACCCTTTTCTGATCAGGGCAACTTATGTCAGAGCTTCATGGATTTTTTTATCCTAGGATCATTATAAAGTTAAACAATTTCAGACATTCATGGAGCTAAAGGTCCATTTAAGTTGAATACTCCCCCATTTGTAGGCCATCAGACTGAATTTTTTTCATCCTTGAAAATTATTTTTTAAGCTCTTGTAAATTGCAAAGATAGAGGCATGTGTCTGCAGCAAGCTTACACGCCTCTTACTCCTTAATAGAAGTCTTGTACAAGCTTCTTTTCTCTTCTTAGTGTATGAATAAGCCATTTCCTGTAGCTATTCTTACAGTTGTTTGCCTTGATATATACTATGGCGTGTTTAATTAGTTAAATCATATAATTTGTGGTTCTCTATTTTCTCATTTAGCTATCAATTTGTTTTCTAGTCTCATCTACTAGTACATATGCTTTTTCTCTTTAGCTTATGGCCCTATAATTAGACCTTATAATTCTGTTCTTTGATTACCTGATCCCAGAGATTTTGATTTGCTGTCAGTAGATATTTCCATTGATTGATGTATGTCTTATTTGCCATCTTCCGTAAAGTAGAGCTTACCATTATGTATCCTGGGCAATTTGTCAAAAATGTCATTATTATAAATGCAACTCCATTTTTAAATTTCATTATATAAGAGCATTTTCAGAGCATCCCAGAAAAAAAAAATCCATAAGAAAATAATTGTGAATTATTCTATAAATTGCTGTGACTCTTTTTAACCTAGTCAGTTATGATTACTAAAGCTAAAAAGATTAATATGAGTACAAATAAATAGATTAAATGAAAGAACACATTTATATGTGAAATTCAAGTCCCAATAATAAGTAAGGTTACAGAGATGTATGTCTTCTGACTTGTAGGATATAATGAATTCAGAAGAAACTTAACAACAGTCTGTTCTTATAAACAGCATTACATTCATGGCCATATGAGTAAAATTAGTTTGTCTTACACGTCTTAATATCCACTAATCATAAATTACTGGTATCTGCATCCAGTTTTGTAATAAAATTCCATGACTTTCTTAATATCCCACTGTACCCTATGAGAGGGATACCAATCAAGTTCTGAGTTCAGTACTGAATTTCATTCACCCATAACAGTGGGGCATCCTGTAAAATCTAAAGCCCCTTTGTTACACTATTAAAATCAAAAAATATGATCTTTGAATGTCCTATAAATTGACCCAGTAATCAGAAAAGTAGGAGTGAAATGAATACTCACTAACACAATTTTCACAACAACCCTCTGTAGACCTGAATTATTCTTATATCACTACTCATCTCTTTAGCGTTATTATCCCTACAAAGTGAGATGTCCAGCGGTTATAATGGCCTCTTTAACACATACTGATCCTTTTGCCATTTTGTAACATGATCTCTATTATTATATATTTCATGTACACATATTTCTATTTTCTGATTATGGAAATAAGATAGGGCTATCAATTTCTTTTTTTATGTTTCAACCCATTAACGTTAGTAAATAATATCTCTGAGAATTATGTAATATGATAGTTTGATGTTCTCCCTTCAAAATCATATTTAAACCATATAGTTGGGCTAGACAGACATGGGAATAGACAGACAAGCACATTCCCAGGGATTCATTAAAGGGCCAAGCATGAACCATACAGCTTGTGTCAAAAAGGCCCTGCTGTTTAAGTAATTTGTGATTCAGAGGCATGCTAGCCATGATGAAGTAAGACTATTATCAGCTAATTTGCATGTCTCTTAATCACTATTACCACTGCGACATGCAGAACATTGATGAGCATGTTGCAGTAGTAAACTGAAGCTTGCACAGGCATTGTCATTCCCTCCCACAGTCACTCTCCTACACACACAAGTACACAGTCAAAGACAAACACACATGCAAATGCACCACAGTCCCTCTACCTGTCCATTTGACTTATCTTCCTTGCTGTGGTTCCCTTCTACTCCCAATCACTATAATAGTTTAAGTGCTGTTATGGCACACTGGTAGTTACCCTGGTCACTAGTGTGTCTTCCCACCCCACCCCAGCAACATAACAGTTTATGTGCAATTATGGCACATCTGTAGAAACCCTGGTATCTAGTGTCCCTTCCCACCCTCGATCCCAGTAGTGGTATCCCTGATGTCTAGTAACTTCTCCCACTTCCCAATTCCTAGACTGATGTGGATTCCATTAAGGCATTTCATCAATATGTTATTCCTGGTGTCCAGGGGCTCCCCCACCCCCCAATTACCATGCCACATTTGTGAAAGGTATTCGAACATGGCCTTTTGGCTGTGTTTAATACCGCAACTTTCTTGACTCAATTGGGATGCAGATGCATTCCTGGGGCTGGCTCTGGAGGAGAGGGAGGGCATGGCTAATTAGCATATGCCTCTCCCTGGCACTGCCTCATAAGCATTCAGCATGGCAGCTGGACCAGCTCTGTAATAGAACACTGTGCAGCTTCATGTCAGGATAACTTTTGAATACAAAAAGGTAATACAAGTGTACACAGAGGTGTACACATCATGTTAACTTCATGATCCCCCCCTCATAATCTCAAAAAATAAAATAAGTCTATTCTCTTCTCCTGTGAGAGCCACAGAAGGGAAGCATCTGCTTCCAGCCTTCTGTCAACTTTTCTTCTGATTGAATCTGTCCATTTGTCATGACAGCCTTTAATTCTACTTTCACTTCAGCTGCAGTGTGGAAGCTATATGAACCGCTGTGCCAGATGACTCTTATGGCTGAAAATAAGATATGATTTCATATTTGCCTGCCATAAGAACCACCTCCTTATAGTAAATTTAATTCGTGTCAATTATAGTTATTAAGAAAGTCTTCTAAACAGGAACTATGGAGTCCTTAGTTTTATATTTTTTTGGTTTTCATCATGGCTGCCAAAAATATTATCTTTGTATTATAAGGTAAATTTTATAATAACAGTCCTTGGTGTCATACTTTCTTGGGATCTCACAATTGCTCTGCGCACCCTGTCAGGAGCACATTTTGGTCATCATGTAAATCTAATACCATTGTGTATATCCTCTAAGCCATTCTTTCTAAATGTTGCTACTTATTCCATTTCTTAGAAATACCCAAATAATGCCTTTTTCTCAAGCTGCTGCTTCTATAATCTCATGTCTCTTCCTTTTTTGTCCTTCTGCCTCTGATTTCAGACCTTTCTGCAATTTATGCAGCTGCATCTTTAACTTATTATACTATGTCAACAATTCCAGTTATTGATTTTTCTTTGCTATTTCAAACTGGAGCTGTTCAAATTTAACAATCCGATCATTTACTTTCTGAACTGTGATCTCAAACTGTTGTAACTTTGAGGTGATATTTGAAGCTGCTGAACAACTTTTTCCTGTGTTTGTTGGAGTGTGATTTGTTCAGTAGGAAGATCATTCTGATATTTCTCCTTTTTTCTTGTATTTGTGAGTAACAGTAATACTTATGCATTTTCTTGTCTTATCGTTTATTTACTTTTGCCATTCCGATATATTTAATTTATATGTGGTTCCAGTAATGTCACAATATCTAATGCTTTTGATACCAACGTTTTCGCATTTAATAATGTTAATTAAAGGTGTAGAGCTGGGCAATTCCTGCTACTTGCAGGTTGTTCTAGTATCTTTGGGGAGCACCCGCTGTCATGAACAGACTTGAGAATATTAATCAGCTGTTGCTTGAGACTGATATTGACACTCCCCAATCAGGAAGAGGTCTGCCATTTTCAAAGCATCTATACATACATACTGTTCAATGACTTTGAAAGTTTGACTGCTCAGCCTTCCACAGAAATTATCCTCATTCATAGCTCACCACAAAAAAAAAAGAAAAAACTTCACACTTATCAAGCATGATAGTTCTTCCTGTTGTTCGTTCAGTATTTACTCTATATTGCTAAAGTAATACGACATAGTTAGAGATTGCCTTTGTTTAAAGAAGATGGCATTCCATTTCTTTCACTGGGTAAGGAGGGCCCAAATTATATTCTTGTTTTTTGCATGTACTTCATACTAACTTTTAGTACCACTCTAATAGTAAAACCTGGTTAGTCAGCTCACTTCTTGGCTTATCCACCCATTCTACTATTCCTGCAATGGTTAAATCATTCCACATGGGTATCCACCTTCTACACAAGCTCTGTAATGGCAAAATCATTCCACATAGGTATCCACCTTCTAGACATGCTCTGCAATGGTAAAATCATTCCACATGGGTATCCACCTTTTTTCACATGCTTTGCAATGGTGAAATCATTCCATGTGGGTTTCCCACCTTCTACACATGCTCTACAATGGTAAAATCATTCCACATGGGTATCCACCTTCTACACATTCTCACCAATGGTAAAATCATTCCACGTGGGTATCCCACCTTCTACACATGCTTTGCGATGGTAAAATCATTTCACATGGGTATCCACCTTCTACCCATGCTCTGCAATGGTAAAATCATTCCACATCGGTATTCACCTTCTACACATTCTCACCAATGGTAAAATCATTCCACATGGGTATCCACCTTCTACACATTCTCACCAATGGTAAAATCATTCCACGTGGGTATCTACCTTCTACACATGCTCTTCAATGGTAAAATCATTCCACATGGGTATCCACCTTCTACACATTCTCACCAATGGTAAAATCATTTCACATGGGTATCTACCTTCTACACATGCTCTTCAATGGTAAAATCATTCCACATCGGTATTCACCTTCTACACGTGCTCTGCAATGGTAAAATCATTCCACATGGGTATCTACCTTCTACACATGCTCTGACCCTCTCTTAGACCGTCTGTAATGGGGATGAGTACCTATACAGCTTGGTTTCTTGGCTTCTCTGCCTGTTATACTGATTCCAGCAGTAACAATATAGTGATATCCACTCTGAGCAGGTCAAACATTTAGCCAGTTCCATCACTATTTTATTCCTTGGTATGCCCAGATTTCATTTTATATGTAAGACATAGGTGTAAGTACTTATATAAACACACACATATGTACATATACAAACACACATATACACATGTGCTCCCCCACCCACACAGATGCACACAAATGACAAAACTCATAATGTTTTAAACTGAGATCGGGCATGCTTTTTTAATCTTTCTTTCTTGAGCAAATAAAGGAAGCACACTGAATTTGATTGCTTTTCATGATGACATCTGGTTAAATTTCTCTCAGAGTTGTTTAGCACAAAGTTAGGTTAGAATAGTCAAACTCTAGCCTGCTTAGTATGTTTCTTTTACTTGTAGTACTTTTGGTTCGGTACTGTACTGCTAGCCAGAGAAGTATATAGTGAAGGGTCATTATGTTCTTGGGGTCTGTGTGTCCCTGGCAGCTTGATATGTAGATGCACTGATTTATTTTTAAAGCATGTAGTCATCCAGATATGATAATGTGACTGGTGACAGCGGTTTGGATACTGCTAGTCTACAGCTTAGCAAATATATGCAGAACCACACTATGATTTTATTGACCACAAGTACAAGCACTAAGTCTGCCACATAATAAACTTAGTTAAGAAAAGGTCAAAAGTTCATGGTGCTGTCCATTCCTCATTTAGAGCGATAAAATGTTTCCTCTGGTTCTCCCTTTAATACAATCAGAGCAGCTCACAGCCTGTATGAACCATTATTTTTAAGAGCGCCAGATGCCTCCCTTATACCATATCCAGGAGTGTAGCAATCATGCTGCAGTTTGTTACCTAATATTATAGCAGCCAGCCTGCAGTTTGTAATGTAATGTTGCAGAAACAGTTTTCTCCTGCGAAAGCCAAACCAGTTTATTTTTATGGGAACTGTGCATTACAGATATGTGAGGGGACAGCCTAATGTCTAGGTGATCTCCTGTGATGCATAGGTTCTGGTAACATCTTTAGAGTGAAGCACTTAACATGTGACATCATCACATTATCCTTTTGTATGTCAAACCCCCTTTATTCATTTATTTACCCATTTCTTGTATACCGAAGTTATGAGAGATACAATAATCTTCTCCAGTACTCAGGCAGAGTTTTTGTTAACTTTCTATTCTTTTCTAACACGTTTTCTTTTTTTTTTTCTGAAAATAATCCATAGTCTAAGGGTAATGCAAGTGTTTGTGTTTATTTGTTTTGTCTTTACAACATTAGCTAACGTTTATTACAGACTATTAGGTTTTGTGTTTATTTGCCTTTACAGTATTATGTTAACACTGCTCTGTTTCTAAAATATATAAATTAAATTAGCTGCATATTGGCTGTTACTGATAAACAGTTAAAAATTACCAGTGCCTGACTCTTGATACATGCCAGTTTGCATCACTCCTTTCATAAAAGTCGTATCCCATCACAAATAAGGACATTACTCTTGGAGAGCAAATAAAACATTAGGTGCCCTCATAAAGAAAAAAAAACTATGCAAAATAAAAATGAGCCAAGGAAACAAATATTTCCTTGACAAACACTCATGCACACAAATACATTAAAGACACCAAGTGTTATTTACATGTACAGAATTTACTTAGTGGTAGAGAATGTTTGGGATTCTACAAGAAGCAAGGAACCCATTTGGCTCCAAGCATATTAAGAGCTCAGTCATCAAGTAGAAATTGGTTAACTGTATTAAATGTGATATATATCATATTTGTACAGATACATGTGAAGCTATACACAAGTATGAGGCCAAATACCTGTTTGATGGGTGCATATATTCAGCCATATTTCTTTATGACATACATAAATACACTGTAGTTTATACTACGCAAACATTTTTTTGTTGCAATTACAATTGTAGTTAAGTTGCTAGACTTTTCATGTTTTTATTCCAGATCTGTAATTTATTTTTTCCCAGCTCTTTTGGGGCTTTGCCATATATGACATAAGGAAAGTTTAAATGAGTGAAACAGAAAGTATTGGATTTTTGTGGTCATTTGCACTAACAGTTTGGCCTCTCCATCACCTTAAATGCAACAGCCTTTACCTGAGTTTCAGAAAGAATGGGAGTGAGATTGTGGCCAGCCCTCCTCTGTTTGCTGTATATGCTTGACTATGAATAGTTGAAATAGGCAAAGGGTAGTGATATAAGGTGAAAGTGTAAGGAATGAGCAGAATAGAGGTAAGGAAGGTGGGATAAAAAATGTGTGTAGGTCAGATGCCCATTTTTCATACGTGAAGAGAAGATAAGTTTAAAAAAACAAAAGTGAAAGCAAGAGGGCTAGGGCAGAAAGCACTGGCACACAAATAAACATAGAAGACAGACAGGACTGGTAGGGGTGTGGTAAAACAGTGTTGTTGAAGGAAATATCAGACAAACAGAGAGAAGACAATGGTAAGGGGAGGATTGGACAGCAAAATAGTGTTAGGCATAGAGGCATAGACAAAAAATGGAGGGAAACATCAAGATGGGAGGCTAGGATGGCATTGTGCAACCGTTGTCAATGATGGCTGTGACCCAATGAAAGTTTACTTTCCACCCTGGGTTCCCTTACCATTGGGCCCTGACTGAGATGGTCGAGCCAATGCTGGGCAGGGACAAAATTCAGTAAATCAACAGAGAAGGTTCTCTACGTGGCCAGTATGACATCTAACTTCCTATCAGTGATCTTCCTCACTGTGTTTGTCGGCTGACTACAGGTAATAAAGCTGTCACCTTTACTGGTGTTGCTACTAGCTAGTACAACAATGCCAGCATCTAGTGCATAGATACTTGCACTGGTTTGTGCAGGTGTGGCAGGGGTTGTAGAGGTGACTTTGGTGGGCTAGGATCTAGATGTTGTATGCGTTTGTGTTTCTGGTGTTGTTGGTGCAATTATTGCCACTTGTGTGTGTGTGTGGGAGGGGTGACTTGCCTGAGGGATGGGTGCAGTTCTAGATGCGGCTGCATATAAGAGTAAAATAAATACAAAGAAACAAAATAATAAATCATATAAATGTATGTAATAGGAAGAATGGTGACCATACCTCTCAACTGTATCAAAACGAAAAGTCAAACCAGAAATATAAAAGGCAACTGTGAAAAACACCAACACAGTAGGAAAAACAGTTTATTTAGCACTTTCATTCGCCAAATGGCTGGACTTCTTCAGAATACAAACCAGACACTGAACAAGCATATAAATACTCACCCAATTAAGGTCAATAGCACCAAATAATGAATTCATTGAATAATTGATGCTTAATGCATAAAGACAACATTAAATTGAAATGCCTAATGCTTATGAAACAAATACAAAAATGAAAATATACACAATAAATGACCTATACATGTTAAATTTTTCTTGTAAACCATAAAAAATATATATATAAATGTGTGTGTGTGTGTGTGTGTGTGTGTGTGTGTGTGTGTGTGTATATATATATATATATATATATATATATATATATATATATATATATATTCAATAAATTGAATATATAAATCTCCTAAGTACATATAAAAAAAACAACATAAGCAGTACACATAAAATACAAATATATAAAAAATATATGTGTTTAAATTTTTTTTAAATGGCAAACATAGATTTAAGCTTGAGGAGACTAGCAATGGAAATGACATCATTGAGACCTGGAGAACGTGCAGCATTACACCTAAGCTGCCATCTAAGCTCCAGGAATTCAAGAAAAATATCACGGGGACCACCTCTAGGGTCAACATCAACATTATCTAAAACAGAAAATTTAAATGAATGCAAAGGAAAACCCTTTATATGTATATAAAGGGCATTTTGCTCATCTTTTTTACTAATGTCATAATAATGCTGATAAATCCTGTACCTAAACTGTCTGATGGTTTTGCCAATGTAAAAACAAGTACACTGTTGAGACAAAGCAACATAAACAATGCTCTTACTATCACAATTGAATCTCTTCTTGTACTTGATTTTACCATAACCATGTACAAAGCATTCAGTACCCTAAAGAATAAATTTATACTGAGAACAGTGACTGCATTTATTTACTCTACCTATAAAGGAATTGGACACGATTCTTTCAATCATAGTTTTAAAACAGGTATCTTTTTGATAAACCACCAACGGTCTTTCACCAAGTTTGTTAAAAATATTCCCATCACATCTAAAAATCTCCCAAAATTTATTAATGATGCACTTGATTTCTCTATATTGTAAATTAAATGGCAAAATCAAGGCCTTACCATGAGACAAGTTGGTCGATACCAAACCAGAATTAACAGGATTAACAACTTGAACTAGGGGCTTGCCAAGAAGGGGGTTATAAAACCCAGATGATCTCTTCCCTGTGACTTCAGTAAAGATTTCTGTTAAAAAATCCTCAGGATAACCCCTCCTCAAAAACATATCAAATAACTTACTGCATTCCTCTAGAAATAAACTTTCTTGACTAACCATCCTGGCCAATCTGACACATTGGCCTTTAACAATGGCCTTCTTTTGATGGATAGGATGCCAACTCTGGAAATGCAGGTAAGAATTTGAAAAAGTCGGTTTCCTATATAATGTGGAATCAAAATTACCTGATTCCCTATTCTTGGAAAAAGTGACATCCAAAAAATTGACCTGTGTGGCATCAACTGACATTGTAAATCTTAAAAAATTGGTAGAAGAATTGATGAATTCAAAAAAAGCTTCAAGTCTTTCCTTAGTGTCGACCCAAAAAAATAATGATGTCATCAATAAAGCGTTTATATAAACACCAACTATCTTTAAACTCAGAAGGAAAAATAAAATGAGTTTCCCAAAAGGCTATAACTATGTTGACAAATACAGGTGCACAAGCAGCACCCATGGCAACACCCTGGATTTGCTTGAATAAATGGCCCTCAAAACTAATGAAATTATTTTGCAAAACTAAATCCACGAGACTACTGATAACCAAACATTTGTCATGTCTAAGAATAGCCACTAAATATTGAAAAAAACAGTCAATGCCAGTATCATGTAGGATGCTGGAATATAAATCTTTGACATCAATGCATACAAAAAGAATATCTTCTCTGTATAAACTGTCATTGACATTAGATAAAAATCCCACAAATCCTTTAACAAAGCAGGATAATTATTAAACACGCTCTTGGTCTCCTGATCGATATATTTAGCAATAAATAATGTCTTGGACCCTTTGGCATCAACTATTTGCCTCAGTGGGGAATCCTCAAGGCATTTGTGAACCTTGGGAAGACCAAAAATGGTAGGTGTTCTAGGAAATTGGACCTTAAAATAGTCCATTTCACTAAGTGAGACTTGATTGTTTAAAAAAAGATCCTCAAGGGCCAAATCAATTCTATGAAGAGCCCCATTTAACTCATTTAGAGATATTTCTTCATACACATCCAAAAATAAAATAGAAAACATTTTATTAATGTAATCATTTGTACTCGTGACCACCAGTCCTCCACCTTTATCTGGCTGCATGATACGAATAGATGCCTCACTACGAATGTGCTGTAGTAAAAGATGTTCATCCATGCTTAGGTTAATAGGGCAACAAGATGGAATACTAACAATTCTCCTGATTTCATCTTCACAAAGATTTTCAAAAACAAGTATTAAAGGATGTAGAGGTGGGTTAAATGTACTGGGCCTTTTGTTCCCATGTAAATCTGTGTTATACAAGCCGTCATCAAAAAGAATGTTAAAATTGAGTTTCCTCAAACACAGCTTGAATTGAACCAAAACCTGGTCCAATTTAGCTTTCTGTGCAGGAACAAATGTTAAACCTTTTTCAAATAAATTGGCCCACTCCTCAGTGACATCAACATGGCTATAATTAAACACTTTAAAATCCCCTGTAGTGTTAAAAATAATTTTAACCACAGGATCTGTGTTCAATTCCAGTATGTCTGCCGCCAACCCGATCTCCCCAATAGCACCAAATAATGAATTCATTGAATAATTGATGCTTAATGCATAAAGACAAAATTAAAGTGAAATGCCTAATGCTTATGAAACAAATACAAAAATGAAAGCATACACAATAAATGACCTATACATGTTAAATATTTCTTGTAAACCATAAAAAAATATATATATATAAATGTGTGTGTGTGTGTGTGTGTGTGTATGTGTATATATATATATATATATATATATATATATATATATATATATATATATATATATATAAAATAAATTGAATATATAAATCTCCTAAGTACATATAAAAAAACAACATGAGCAGTACTCATAAAATACAAATATATAAAAAAATATATGTGTTTAAAATGGCTGTGTCTGGTTTGTATTCTGAGGAAGTCCAGCCATTTGGTGGATGAAAGTGCTAAATAAACTGTTTTTCCTATTGTGTTGGTGTTTTTCACAGTTGCCTTTTATATACCTCTCAACTGTCCATATTTTTACAGAATGTCCAGATTTTTACCTCAAATGTGTGATCTATTCTTCATAAAATTTGTTGGTGTATGGCAAATCAGTAGGGATTAAATTCACTAAATAATAACAGGCATTTGACTTTCACACTTGCTATCCTTCAGAAAATGTATGTTAAAACAACTGCTGTCACTCTAGCAACTTTCTAAATTTATAACAGCAATATTTAAAATCTGTCCCTATGTTTGGGCTTTTGTCCCCCATTATTTTAGGCTTTGTCCAGATTTCTTACATTAAGAGTTTGAGAGGTATGATAGTGACAAAGGGGTGCAGGAAAGAGAATTACAGATACATTGAAAAGATGGAGCTGATTAACATATTTTTTTCTGTGATTATGCTACAGGTGTTGTACTTAAAGGGACAGCAAAGGCACTTATCAATTTACCAAGGCTGTTATCATGTACATCGGGGGGGGGGGGGGGTCAAGCCCACCACTATCATCACATAGATTCTGAAATGCAAAGCTTTAATGCATTGAGCTGTTTGGACAACCCAAATACTTTGTAGTCTAACACACAATAATTTGATGTCTGAGCCAAATGCAGATATACAAAGCAAAAAGGCTGATTAGACATACATTCCCCTTACAGGTACTATAATCAAAGGAACTACACGCACACTTCTCAGTTTGTCAAGCCTGTTATCAAACACAGTTGAGAAGTGGACATGAGCTCAACGCCATTGTCACATGCGTACTGAAAGGCAAAGCCTTAATTTATTAAGCTTCTTAAACAACCCAAATGAAGTTTGTAGTCCAGCACACGGTAATGTGATAGCTGAGACAAATGTACACATACAAAGAAAAAGGCTACTCAGCTATGCATTCCTCTTGCAGGTACTACAATCAAAGGAACTACAGCAATACTTCCCAAATGGCCAAGGATGGTACACAGCTGAGGGTGAGAATCTAGCCTGGACACATCATTACATGCAATCCGCAAGGCATAACCTTTATATGTTGAGCTGCATGTACAATATCAGTGAAGGTTGTAGGCAAACAGAAAATATCAAGCTCAGACTCCCTTATACAGCCCCAATAAACCCATTCTTATCAGACCTATTATACATTCACTAGTGCAAAGGTAGCATAAACACCCAATCACGGGATCTCAAACTCTTTTACAACACAAACAGGTTATGTTCTAAGGATAAATATGTATCACAGAGGAGATCACTCATTTCTATGGAACTGTCGTGAACTCTACATAACGCAAAGTATTTTGCTTGCTCTATTCAAATGTAATTTAGATGACTGGATGGGAAAGCATAAATTTATTCCTGATTTGGTACCCATGTCCCTCATGGAAAGGGCAACAAGTAATTGTTCCAGCATATACTTTTTCTCTCTGCCTCTGTGCTATTCAATCACAACATGTAAGAGCTAAAACACTGCCATAGGAATGTAAGGCTAGGCTTTGTAAGAGCAACTAAAATACTTTTTGTTTTAAATGTTACTATTCATGTACCTCTCTTTTATGCATATTTATTTTGCTGCATCATAGATACACAGGATATTGTGCTTTAGTGTATTCACATGTGATTTTTTTATCTTGCACCAGCACTTGGAAATGCCACCATCTGACATTGGAAGATCTGCAATCTGATGGTGGTAGCAGGGACGAGCTGGTAGAGTCAGCGAACAGTGTGTGTGTGTGTGTGTGTGTGTGTGTGTGTGTGTGTGTGTGTGTGTGTGTGTGTGTGTGTGTGTGTGTGTGTGTGTGTGTGTATTGCTCACAGGGAATATGAGTACTGCATCCCCTACACAGACCATGGACACAGCCTTTTTGCCTGTGGACACCTAGGAGACACATTCCACACAGAGAGGACAGGTTACTAGAAACATTAGCATTTAGAGAAGTGTGGTGCTGTTGTGTCAGGATGTCCTCCTAGCTCCTGTAGATGTGGAGGTACACAAAGAGAGACTGAGTACTGGTGATTGCTGGAGACATAGTTACTGCCCTCACAACTTAGCTTGGTGTAACAGTGGGTGTAACCCACCATATGTGCAGGGCTGTCAGAATGGCACAGGCTAGTGCCACCACAGCCACTGTGGAGTTCATAAGGCTAGTTGCGTGAAAAGACCTTTAGGAGTGATTGTTGTGATAGACTCAGCAACTTAGTGGATTGTGCCATGTCCTCTTAGGCTCACCTGCCAGGGTGAGGAACCATCCATCAAGTCAAAGACATTCCACTGCTACCTCCATAAATGGTAGCCATCATGGACATGGATTACCTAGATCATGCTCCTGCAGTGCTACCACTTCCATGGCTACAACTGCTGTGGAGTGACTATGCCCAGGAGAGGGACATCCCTGTGGTTGTGGCATTTGCAACAGTGGTATATCATAGTAGCAGACATCACTCACAGTCATGTAGCATGCCAACATCCTGCCAGGGTCATGGTATAACAAGTGCAACTTCTGCAAGAACCACCTCTTGTTGATGATGTGGGATGCTTAAACCTCTATCATGTTGCCCTGGACATGTCCAGTGCATCAAGTGACAGTATTGCAACTACTGCTCAGGCTGTGTCTGACTAGACACACAGTCTCACACTACTACAACCACCACCACAACCCACAATCATACCTCTGAACCTAGAAACATCCAAAATCTGGACAAAGCCCTTGAACAATAGGTACAAATCTGTACACTAATTAACATGAAATTTGCATACATAAGTATGTAACCCTGCCCACTCCATTGGAATTATGGGATACCAACTTTCAAATGCAAACTGAACAACAGGCAGTCAAAATATGGCCTCAGACCCTGTAGTAAATGGTAACCTTTGTTTTGGAAATGTGTAGCAATGATGTTCACTGGGAAGGGAGAAGATAATGAACCCCAGGATTTTGTTTTTGGAGACTTGCAGTATGTGGGCTTTGCGGTAAAAGTAGGGCACTTAATGGAAGGCAATATTCTAATCTTAGCAAAAGAATATTATAGTTTGCTAGGACCTCTAAAAGTCATTCTCCATGGCCTACTGATCAGTGGCATAGTTAGAGTTTGTGTCGCCCTTCCCCCCTCACAAAACCATGGTCGAATGGGGCCTCCCATACACAGCCCTCCCCCCTGCACCCATTCCAGTGTCCCATTACGTGGTTATTTCACCCCATTTACCATAAACACTGTAATGTGCATACTGCTTTACGTCTACAATGATTATTTGGATTTCATTTAAAGCTTTTATTTTACATTTTATAGCATAAACACCAATAGACATCTGCTAAGCAAAGCAATACAGTCTCACAATGAAATTAGGCTTAGCATTAAAACTTCTCTGTCCTTGAAACTCACATTCATTGAAACAGCATTGTAGCCCACATTAAAAGAAAATGCATCTGGCCAGTGGCAGAAAAAGATTACCTTTGGGTTGTTTTCAAATCATAGGACCCCTTGCACACAAACCATACATGTGTTCTTTGGTACACCTTCCTGATTGTATTAAATTATATTCCTTGCATAATACAGCACACTTGTTAGAGAGCACATTTTAAATTTATTGTTTTGATTGAACATTTTTCCAGTAAGCAACAAAACAAAATGCATAAACCAATAATGACAAAACTGTCCAATTCAGAACATTTCCATCATAAAAGTCTGCTCAAACTTCTACAATCCACCAGTATCAGTAAATATATACAATCTCTACAGAAGTAAAAGTCATCTAAATAATTCCACATTAAAGAGATCTGTAACTAATGAAGAGGTTGCTGCTAGCAAACAACTTTATATTTCATTGTTTCATCTATCAGCCTGTTGCCCTTGAGGAAAAAATTGCCCGTTAGATAAGCTACTAATATTGCAATAGGGAATAGATGGCAAACCAGTAACACATTCATAGTTACTAGGTATCTCCACCAATGAGGACATTCTCAGGACTGCAGCATCCACCCCATTTAAAAATACAACACAGTACAGTATCAGCAATCCATCTACATACTGTGGGAGCAGAACCCACATCCTTCTGGATCAAAATCAAGAATTCTACCTGTTGTGCTATTAATTACAAACACACTTTGCATAAGCAGCACTAAACTTCTGTACCCCTGAGGACCTATGCAGCACAAGAAATCTGTAAAAGCCAAAATTTGAGAAGGGGGAGGCAAAGGCCAAAAACCAGGGGCACATTTTAAACATTGCTTGCATAATCTTAGAAAAGTTGCTAGAATAAAATGTTTTATGTTACCATGCATTTCCTTAAAGATAGCCATTTAAGTTTTAGACTTCCTATCATTATTTAGTGAATTCAGATCTCACAAATTTGGTAGAGAGCCACAAATTTTAAGAGGAACAGACCAAAGTTCCCAAACATTGAATACCTGCAGATAACAAAATCAAACAACACACATTACTGGACTTAAATGCATAAAATATGCCCCTACCTGCAGATAAAAAAAAAATCAAACAACACACACACCTTGACTTAAATGCATAAAATATGCCACTACCTGCAGATAAAAAAGTCAAACAACACACCCTCCTGGACTTAAATGCATAAAATATGCCCCTACCTGCAGATAAAAAAAAATCAAACAACACACACACCTGGACTTAAATGCATAAAATACTTCCCTACCTACAGATAAAAAAAAATCAAATAACAGTTGAGCAGTAAATGCAGAACAATGGACTTAAGTTGCCCATCAGATTAAATACATAGAAAGTTAAACTAGCTACCTACAGATAAAAAATAATCAAACAATGGTTGAGTGGTAAATGTAGAACAATGGACTTAAGTTGTGCAGACCAGCAATGGTTGAGCGGAAGACTAAATGCACAAGTTCAGTTCATTGAGCGGAAGATAATAAACTAAATGCACAAATTCACAGACGTAAATGTTAAAATATGCTCCTACCTGCAGATAAAATAAATCAATGGTACACAACACACCAGCAGAAATGTTGAAATATGTTTACGGTTGAACGTACACCCTTACCTAAATGCCGAGACAGCACCCAGCAGCAAATAAAATAACTCAACAAACAACAGTTGAGCTGAGTGGCATGATGCAGCAGAAGATAAACAACAGACAACAGACTTAAGTTGCACACTTTCTTGATGCCAGCTGACCAGATTATATAAGTAGAAAGCTAATGGATGCCAGCAGATAAAATAGACAGAAAGCTAAGCTAGCGGCACACATGCAGATAAAACTGAATGCACACACCCCCTAATGAAAATTTGCCAGGCTTGCTAGCAGAAATGTTAAACCCCTCTACTGGAGCTAATGGTTGCCAGCAGATTACCGACACACACGCAGATAAACTGAATGCACACACCCCGGGTCACCCCCTAATGAAAATATGCCACCAGAAATGTTAAAAACTCCTACCTAATGATATGCCCAGCCAGTAGATAAAATAAACAATGGTTCAGTGGCATGATGCAGCAGAAGACACGCGCACACACACACACACACACACACACACACACACACACACACACACACACACACACACACACACATACACACCCTCTTCCACTGATAGTGGCTCTTTACAAAGACTTTTACATTTGCCCCACCATCAACACCAAATGAAAGCCCATACATACAACACTACTGCTTCTTTTAATTGTCCTCATCACTTGCACATTCCCTTGTTAGACATACACACATGTGATCCTAACCCCACCTCTGCAAATGATGATAACTGTGACCTTCCCTTTGTAAATGGTTGCCCATGTTTAATGCACAGCATGATCAGCCAATGCATGGGTTTTACTGTAGTGTATCTGCTTTTCTCTGGTCTGCTATGTTCTGAAGCTGTGCTCAAGCTACTGAAGTTACTGTGTTCTGAAGCTGTGTTCAAGCTACTGAAGTTACTGTGTTCTGAAGCTGCGCTGAAGCTGCTGAAGTTACTGTGTTCTGAATCTATGCACAAGCTGCTGAAGTTACTGTATTCTGAAGCTGTGCTCCAGCTACTGAAGTTAATGTGCTTTGAAGCTGTGCGCAAGCTGCTGAAGTTACTGTGTTCTGAAGCTTTTCTCAAGCTGCTGAAGTTACTGTGTTCTGAAGCTGTGCTCAAGCTGCTGAAGTTACTGTGTTCTGAAGCTGTGCTCAAGCTACTGAAGTTAGTGTGTTCTGAAGCTGTTCTGAAGCTGCTGAAGTTACTGTGTTCTGAAGCTGCGCTCAAGCTGCTGAAGTTAGTGTTCTGAAGCTGTTTTCAAGCTGCTGAAGTTACTGTGTTCTGAAGCTGTGCTCAAGCTGCTGAAATTACTGTGTTTTGAAGCTGTTCTCAAGCTGCTGAAGTTACTGTGTTCTGAATCTTTGCTCAAGCTGCTGAAGTAACTGTGTTCTGAAGCTGTGCTCAAGCTGCTGAAGTTGCTGTGTTCTGAAGCTCTGCTCAAGCTGCTATAGTTACTGTGTTCTGAAGCTTTGCTCAAGCTGCTGTAGTTACAGTGTTCTGAAGCTTTGCTCAAGCTGCTGAAGTTACTGTGTTCTGAAACTTTGCTCAAGCTGCTGAAGTTACTGTGTTCTGAAGCTGTGCTTAAGCTGTGGAAGTTATTGTGTTCTGAAGCTGTGTTCAAGCTGCTAAAGTTACTGTGTTCTGAAGCTGTGCTCAAGCTGCTGAATTTACTGTGTTCTAAAGCTGTGCTCAAGCTGCTGAAGTTACTGTGTTCTGAAGCTCTGCTCAAGCTGCTGAAGTTACTGTGTTCTGAAGCTTTGCTCAAGCTGCTGAAGTTACTGTGTTCTAAAGCTGTGCTCAAGCTGCTGTAGTTACAGTGTTCTGAAGCTTTGCTCAAGCTGCTGAAGTTACTGTGTTCTGAAGCTTTGCTCAAGCTGCTGAAGTTACTGTGTTCTGAAGCTGTGCTCAAGCTGTGGAAGTTATTGTGTTCTGAAGCTGTGTTCAAGCTGCTAAAGTTACTGTGTTCTAAAGCTGTGCTCAAGCTGCTGAAGTTACTGTGTTCTAAAGCTGTGCTCAAGCTGCTGAAGTTACTGTGTTCTGAAGCTCTGCTCAAGCTGCTGAAGTTACTGTGTTCTGAAGCTGTGTTCAAGCTGCTGAAGTTACTGTGTTCTGAAGCTGTGCTCAAGCTGCTGAAGTTAGTGTTCTCAAGCTGCGCTCAAGCTGCTGAAGTTACTGTGTTCTGAAGCTGTGCTCAAGCTGCTGAACTTACTGTGTTCTCAAGCTGTGCTCAAGCTGCTGAAGTTACTGTGTTCTGAAGCTGTGTTCAAGCTGCTAAAGCTATGTTCAAGCTGTTTCCTCTTTGCCAGTGCCAGTACATACTGCCCCACCTCCATCTTGTATGATCATCCACTGCTGCTGGCTGCTCCTTTGACTCATCTGACTCAGCTTCCACTGCCTGGTGTGCTGGGAGCTGCTGCTCCTGCACATGCCCACCCTGCTGTAACTGTTTTAAGGATGATATTGTATAATACTGCACATACTGAAAACAGTTAGTGCCCACCCTGCTGTAACTGTTAAGTATGATATTGTATAATACTGCACATACTGAAAACAGTTAGTGCCCACCCTGCTGTAACTGTTCCTAAGTATGATATTGTATCATACTGCACATACTGAACACAGTTTTGCACATGTGCCAGGGTCATACTACAGGGTACCACTTGATGAATCCAAACAGTGAAAGCATTTAGGATATGCAATTCACGAGTCTCATAGGGCTGCAGATGATGCCCACACACATTGACAATGTTGTGCATGGTCTCCCTATCCACACAGTACCAGTCCACGATGTCAGTGTTGTGGAGTCCATGAAATGTTTAGTGAGGTCCGATGACAGGCCACCTCCAAAGGCAATAATAAACATACAGTATGTGTAGCTCCAAATTGCAGCTTTTATGCATTTGTAAATTGCTCCACCATATTGTTTTCCCTTATTTGCATTACCAAGACACTTATTTTAATAATGTTGCTCATTACTATGTCATTACATGGCCATTAGCATATACTACACCCAACCCTGATGCTTGGCATTCCTCACTAGTGGTACTTGTATCTTTGAATTGGAAGCACTCTGCCAATGACAGTTCATCATGCACATCCAGTCACCACAATGAGGCAAACTTTTCTGATTCTGCCATTATTTTTCCCAGTGGATTTTAATGTAGCATACAGTTCAGTTAAAATACACTGTTAGTTTATGAAGTTTGTAAACACTTGTTCACAATGAATTTGTTGTTGGGTATTAAAAATGGTATTTTATGATCAATATAGCCATAAATGGTAGCCATTGTGGGCATGCTTTACCTAGACCATGCTGCTCCAGTGCTAGCACTTCCATGGCTACAACTGCTATGGAAAAATTATAAAAAATGACCATAGAATATTAAACACTATATGCATGTCTTGAATAATACATTCTGTCTAATGCATAATAGTGAGATTTGCCTACAAGATGGGAGTGTTATATTAGTTATTCATTTATTTATTTTTTTATCTGAACAGACATATTCTACAGGCTCTAACTTCAGTATCAGAACTTCAGAGAGGCCATCCATCTGAGCAGCCACCAGATTGGTACCCCCTCAATCCAAAGTTGAGGACTAAAAAAAAAAAGGAGCTCCATTCGAACTGCTTGCTATAACTATAACAATGAACAAACATAAAAAATTATAAAATTTATTATTACATATAATTGCTTATTTTTTTTCTTTTGTGTTATTTTATACATTAATACATTAATGTATTATTATATATTTAGGTTAACTTACTTAGTGTGTTGTATTTTTTATGTTTACAGGTTTTTTTATCCTTACCAATCCAAGGGGAGATATATGCTATGTACACTTGCTAGCATTAGTCTTTATTATCCTTAGAGTGATTTACTAAGTCCCCTCTGATGAAGGCTAACAACACATTCTAGAGCTAAAAACTTAACCTAATATATAGACTGTTAAAGCCTTATATGTCATTGCATATTATAGATAGAGCTTCCTTATACTTGATCTCCTATGAGTTCGTTCCTTATTTTGCTCTATGATGTCTTGCCGACATAGAAACAAAGCGCGCGTAATCGCTCGTTTACCGCTTATGCCCTCAATGTTCGCCAGCAATGAGGTTACATGACACCGATGCGTATTAGTGAAAGGATGAACAAAACTACTACCACTGTCTTTTGAAAAAACTGTACAGATGTTTTTGCCCCAATTGTACCAATGGACAAAATGTTGCAAAATAAATTAAATAAAATTATTATGTCTTCATATGCAGTCAGAACTATAATTCATATGCAGTCAGAACTATACTAAGGAAAAGAAGGAAGGTGCTATTAGCCTTAGATTAGTATTAAGTGAATTTGAGGTGTATTCATAATGTTTACATTAAGAAATATGAGGACTATTAAGAAACATGATTTTAAAGATTTTGAATATGAATATGCTACTTCTACTAGGTAATGGGTAAATTTGTGAATGTTTTAGTTGTTATAACTGTAGTGATAGTGACATATACAACAGGTTTAAAGTTAGTTGTGGTAGTGTTTTTATTTTTTTGTGTCACTAAGAAACTTGATACTTTTACTTTTTCGTGTCTTTAAATCTTGTGCAACAAGTAACATTGTCTATTTGGCAATGTGGCTTATGCTTTTTGTTTCAAAGGCGACAAAGAAAATAGAAAACTCAAGGAACGCATATATAAATCAAGTATAATATGAGGAGGGGGAGTCTATCTAATATTTTTATTCTAAGCTCTACACACAGTTTAAGTACACACACACAATTGTTAGAAGTGTTAGTTGTGCGGGTTAGGACTTATGTAATCATTTAGATAATAAAAAAATAAATAAATACAAGGCTAGCAGCTAATATATCCCCCTGGATTAAATTGGATTAAATTTTGATGTTTCTCCTAACCTAAAAAAATAACATACTAAACACTTAAAGTATAAGTAATATTGCATATATATATATGTGTGCATGTAGTAAATATAAGTACAAAAAAGTAAGCAATATATGTATGTATGAAATTTTTTCTAATTTTTATGTTCTAAAATTATAAAATTATAAGTAATTATTTTATTTTCGCATTAGTCACATGACCATGGCTATGGTCAATTGATGTATTAAATATTTTAATGTCTGATTTTAATGTACCTGTGTCTATCATTGAGAAAGGGTCTTGTACCTGAAAGCTTTGTGTTTGATATAACTATAACAGTCACATTGCTACAGTTATTAACAGTACAATGAGCTTCAATTGCAAATGTGAATGCAATATCAGCATTCATTTATGTAGCCCCAATATCCATACGGCTTCCAAAATAAGTGCCAGTGCTAGCCTTGTGCACCATCAACACCTGCTCCCTAACAGTCTGTACCCAAGGTAGCAGTCTCTATCACCCCACCCTGCTTATTACAACTCTTTTCAGTACTGGTGGTTAATCAGTTATCTTGACCAACAAAATATACAAAATAAATATTTCAGAATAATTGGATTCAATACTGAATTATGTGACCTAGTAATTTAAAGGACAAAAAAGCAATGCTTAATTGGTGCACTCCCTACCCAGGCACTCAGTTATCAGGTTCAGATCTTTACCTGTAAAACTTTTAAGAATATAGATCCTGTATTTTATGTTGCAACCATGGTGACAACAAACACTGTAAGCATTCTGAATCAGTCAGACATATGGATCAGCTCCACATCCCTCAAATGCCATCAACTTACTTTGTCTCATGATATTTCAAAACCACAACTAAAACTGACATGGACTTGTATATATCATGAAATAAAAGTTTGTCAGATACAAGGAACATCACCAGTCTCCTAAATGTATCTGGTGAATCTGTGGTGTTAAACATTACTAAATAGACACCACTGTTTTTTAGTTGGCATTTTTTGTTGTTGCTAAAGTTTTGCTAAGTATTATAAACCCTTATTCCGTGTAACAACATACTTCACCAGGAGAATAAACCAACAATATAATTTTCTATGCATCCATTTTGGCATATTTCTAAGTTACACATGTTCCTTTATACTGGTAGATTTATTGTTCTACCCCTAGGTATTTTTTTAAGTTCTTCCTTTGGAACATTTTTCAGCATATTCGTGAAAACAGCACACATTTCCACATGTGCATCCTATGCACTTTGTTTAGCACACTTCCTATTATTGCCATGATTTATAGACCTGAATTGCAGCAATTATAACTGGCTTGCAAAAGAATTGCTATGCCTTTGAATGCACACTGGTCTGCACAGTACACTGCTGTCAGCTCTGCACACCCGTGTCCCTGACCAAATCACTGTGTAACAAGATAGCACTATACAACTCACCAGGCAATGGCTATTTAGTAAAGTTATGCGTTCCCTGCTATGTTCAGTGCTCCATTGTGCTCTGTTATCATGCCACATAGTGATTCATAAACGTTTTTCATTTATTAGACAGAACAGATTAGCTTAGGTCATTGCCAGATTATGGTAATAAGAGGCTCTGGTGCTCAGAGACCTCCCATTAGATGAAGCTAAGCAGTACCACTGTGTAGAGGCAGGGAGAGGAGTGGTTGTGTTAGTACATTTGACTGCACCCCAGGCAAGTCCATAGTTGTTATTTTTTTCTACCATGCAGTGGAAATGTTTTAATTTGAATTAAGCAATGATGTTCCTTGCCTCTGTATTCTAAAAGATACATCAGCATGAAGGAGGATACACTTTATCAGCTGTAGGTATGTGATTCTCATCCAGAGAGTTTATGTACTTGCAATCAGCCTGTACACAGCTGGTGTAGTATCTAAATCATAAGCCGTCCTTAGGAGGTGATATTTGCATGTGTGCTTCACGCACATACTATTGTGATTGCACTGAGTAAGGCCCACATATAGAGTCTGATTGTATAGTTGTCGTTATGAACTGCAGAGGGCTTTGATACATCATTTTAATATGTATCAGCTCCATTCCATGAGATCCATTACTCACGAATCTTGCCTTTTGTATTTTAATCTATGATGACTATGTAACCAAGTCATGGTCAGTACAACAGTAAACCTTTGGCAACATGTTATCAGGATGCTTATGACTGATTAATTCATTCTGTTCTCCTTTTATTTCTTTTGCATGTTTTTTGCATTTTTTTAATTTTGAAATCAAAGTTTTTTGAATCCATTACATTTAATTCCCCTTGTTTTATGTTGTTTAGGTTTTAAAATCTATTATAACATAAATGTTTGAACTATATAGTGCTCTGCAAAGCAGCAGAGCCATAATTACTTTCAGTGTTTGTATATGACATTATCTTGCCTCGTTAAAGTATTTAGCTCAGTGTACATTTCAGTGTGTACAGAGATAGGCACTGAGGAAAATGCATGTTTTTGACCTGATGACCTCTCAGGCACAGCACTGAGTTTTAATACCTGTACTATTTTATGAAGACTGTTACATTCCTGCATTGTAAAACATACTGGTACAGAATGTGTACTCCTACCCCTGATTATACAATGGACAGTGCTTTGTTTAGACTGTATTTCAATGTTGTTGTTTGTCTTTCGGCTTTTCCCGATTAGGGGTCGCCACAGCGGAACTCCGGTCCGCTAAGATTTTTACGGTGCCGAGTTGCCAGCTCGATGCCCAACCTTCAATGAAGGCACGCCCATTCACGCATGTCTTTTGGAATGCCACTTGACCATGGGGAGGACATGCAGACTCCACACAGAAGGTACTCCCCGCACTCCAGCCGAGAATCGAATGGGAGAACCTCTTGCTGTGAGGCAACAATGCTACCACTGCACCACGGCGGATATAGACTGTATTCCAATGTATACTGGAATAACCATTGAGGATATGGGTCTATATTAGATCACAGAGCACTTAAAAAAGCAAACGGTGATTAATCAAACCTATGTAAGCGAAAGCTTACAATTTCGAACTGTCAGAACAGCGATTTTTTTCCTAGGGAAACAAAATCGCTGTTCCAACAACAACAACAAAAAAAAATAAAACATACTTTAAACATTACATTAAGTGGGGGGCTTTGCCCTCCTACTTAAATATACCAACCCCGAGACCTCACTACAGGTACCAAAAACGGCAAAGTAATGAAGCGGCCAAGCAAATTCTTTCCCAGGGAAAGAATTTGCTTAAAAGTTGCTTCGATATTTTGCCATTTCAGGCTTTTGAGTTCGACCAAGATGCATTCGAAAGAATGCGTCTTCAGCCTTCTAATAGGGAACCGAGGATATTGCATTTTTTGACTAGATGACTCTCATTTACAACAACAGAAATTTTAATATGTGAATTGCTTTATGAACAAATTTCCTGCATTGTAAAACACAATGGCACAGAAAGTGTCCTCCAGTTTCCTGACTGCACAGGGGAAAATACTACATTAACAGCAATGTCTGCCCAGGAAATTCATTCATCCATGTCCTAAGTTCTCTTCTTTCCATTTGACCTTCCTCTACAGGTTTTACTTCATCTGCTGATATTACTATTACATGATGGCCAATGAACATGATGTGACTACCTGTTAGGGCATCACCGGCTTTTATTGCATGTGTTCTTTTTGTCTGCTACCACAAAAACAATAATTCATGTACTGGCATTTTAAAATCATCCACTAATAATAAGAGCTGCTCATCTATGTTTTTATCAGTGTATTTTATTGGAAAGGAACTGAGTCTAAAAGAGAAATTGTTTGTATCAGTATTAAATGCAATAACAGCCACTGTAAACATCATTTGTACAAGAAGTCCACACCTCAAATATATGTTTATCAGAATTTGAACTCCACTAATGAATGTTTTCATCACAGCGTTATAGATCTTTGGCAATAAAGAATGTTATGTTTCCTTGATGGAATCTCATAATTTGACTTAAGAACATTTATAAATTTATGAAAGACTTCATTTTCGACATTAATTAATAGCTATGAATGTTCTGTGGTCATTAAGGCTATTATTTTATCATTTTTTTTCCTTTTCATTTACTGATAATTACTGGTCTTGTTTATAAACTCTGTCAAGCACTTTTCAGCTGACAGAACTCAGTGTTCTTTCTTTGCATTAAAGCTTGCTTTATGTTTTGTTTTAGAATATTTTGTTCCATTTACGATGCATTGCAATGAGAACTATGAATGTGTGTGTGTGTGTTCCACATGTGTAGAATTAATCATAGTTAATTGTTTCACATGTATAACATTTTTATTTGTAAACAGTTTACATGTGTTCACTGACACATATTCATTGTTCTAGTACTGCTAGCAAGACTCCTACTAGTTATACATGACAATTCATTATTAGTGGTACTGTTAGTTATTAGTACTGTTAGTAAGACTCAAAATCATACTAGTCATTATTAGTATTAGTTAAACATACTATTCATGCATGATAATTCATTATTAGTGGTACTGTTAGTAAGACTCAAAGTCATGCTAGTCAGTAGTATTATTAGTTAAACATATTAGTCATGCATGATAATTCATTATTACAAGTACTGTTAGTAAGACTCATAGTAGTCATGTGATTATTTTTAACTAATACTAGTAGTAGGATTCATACAATTTACACATGACAATTCATTTTTGCTAGTACTGTTCTTCTTCTTCTTCTTTCGGCTTTTCCCGGTTAGGGGTCGCCACAGCGGATCACTGTCTACTCATGATTGGCAGTGGAGTTTTATAGTGTCGAGTTGCCAGCCCGGCGCCCAACCTTCCACAGAAGGCACACACATGCACACACTCACACCTAGGGCCAATTTAGTGTGTCCAATCCACCTACAGCATGTCTTTGGGATGTGGGAGGAACGCAACCACAGGGAGGACATGTAGACTCCGCACAGAAGGCACCCCAGCCGAGGATCGAACCAGAGAACCTCTTGCTGTGAGGCGGCAATGCTAACTGCTGCACCACCGTGGCCACCCTTTTGCTAGTACTGTTGGTGCTGCTAAATCTATTGTCTATCCCATCTCCATTTTAATCAATAGATCTATCCAAGAATGTACAGTTCCTGAAATCTGAAAGAAATTCTATTTCTTACCCATGCACAAAAGAGGTAACTCTTCCGATCCCACTAATTTCAGACCTATCGCAATGCTATCACCCCTATCAAAAGTACTGGAAAAATGCATTCATAAGCAGCTTCTTGATCCTCTGATACATGAAAATCTCTTGACCCCTACCCAACATGATTTTCACCTCCATCACAGCACTTCTACTGCACTCATTTTGTTTTATACAGACCACTGGAAAATCTCGTGACAACAACAAGCTAGTCTCCTGTCTTTTCCTTGACCTCTCTAAGCCTTTGATACTGTCTCCTACAAACTAATTCTGTCTAAACTTTCTAACCTTAATCTCTCCAGTACCACACACCACACTTCAGTGGCTGTCCAGTTACCTTTCCAACAGATTCCAGTGCATATGATGGCTCTCTGCCTCCTCCTCCTACCTTCCTGTTCAAACAGGGGTTCCTCAGAGTGCCACTCTTGGACCCTTACTTTTTTAATATTTTCACCAATAACCTCTACACATCCTGCCCTCTCTCCTCCTTAATAAAAGACACTGATGACTCTACAATTGTCTCCTGTTCTGACAACCTCTCCCACCTCCTCACCTTTACCCAAGAATCACTCCTCTCAGTGGAACACTGGCTAACCAGTTATCAAGTCCTGCTCAACCCTAAAAAAATAAACTTTTACTCTTCCTCCCAAAATCTCTACAACAACACAAAAATACCTTCACTATCACCTCCCTAAATAACACAGTTATCTCTGTCGAACTGCATACAAAACTGCTTGGTGTAACCATCGATGTCCAACTTAAATTCAGCATCCAAACTCAACACACTTTCAAAAAAGACCCACCAAAAACTAGGAATGTTATATAGGCACAAAAAATATCTCACTAATGAAACTAAATGTTCTCTTGCTCAGGCCTTCCTACTGCCCCCCCCCCCCCCCACCATTGTACTCTTAAACTTGAAAACACTTGTAATAAAATTGCTAGATTTGCTGCCACCCTTCTGTACCGCTCCCACCGCTGCATAGCTTTAAAAAACCTGCAACAACTCCTTCTTCCTCAGCTACACATCTCCCACTCCATCCTAAACAGACCCTCCTTCTGTCCTGCTCTCTCAACCCTCCTCTTGCCCACTCCCCAAAATGCACTTTCCGAAGCTCTGATCTTCTCCTCTTAGAAATTCACAAGCCTTAATAAAAACATAGGCAAACTTCGCTACAATCACTCCCTAGCTAAAGCTTGGAATAAATTACCTCTATGCTTAAGAACTCTCTCTAACACTTACAGCTTCAAAAAATCTCTCAAAGACAACCTGCTAAAATCTTGGTCCTGCCTTTGCACTGCACCCACTTAATCTACCTTCTCTGTTTTCCCTCCTTAATTTTCATCCTGATCTCACTCATAACTATGGGTTACTACTACAGACATAGGATTTTTATTTTTTGGTCTCTGCCAACCTTGATTGTAATCAGTGTTAATTTCTACTATGCTATTTGATTGTAACCTTTTTCTTTTTTTTTTTTGTTATTATTATGTTTATTGTACTTTATCTTGTATTTTGTATATGTTTGGACTGGAGCTTTTCTCCTCAGGCCTCCACTGAAAAAAGGCTTTTGCCCAGTCAGACTAACCCGGTTAACAAATGTCAAATAAATAAATAGAAATAAGATATTACTGTTGTGATAAAAGTTATCAAAAGGTAATACCAGTAAATTACCATCACTGTGATACACTAATCCATTTCATTTTCCTAACACTCTGGGTTTTAAGATGTCACTCTAGAAAATTATTTATTACTGGATCCATTATCTACAACACAGTCTCTAATCATTCTTATGTATTCCTGTGCTTCCATACTGATATGAATACTTGGAAGCTTCTTAAATGACTTCCTTTGTAAAGGTACTTGGATCAAGGATGAAAAACTGAGGACACATAAAACACAGCTTCACTTACTAATGAAGTTAACAGAATAAGAGAGATCACATTGAAATTTTGTATTCTGAAAAATAGTAAGTCAATTATTTAGTGGAGTGCACTGTATTTTGACTATAATCCTTAATGTTCTGTCTCAAAAGTGCAAATTGTATAGGGGCAGAAAAGAGGAGAGTTCTTAAACAAAGGGCAACCCAAACTGCTAAAATAAATTTCTGAAGTATTAGTAGTAGGCCTATTTCAATATTACACGCGTATGTTCACAAGAAATATTGTTCATCCCCCGGAATATGCACAGATATGGCTCTGGTTTGACTCTTTTTATGTTGTCTGTCTTTTATAGTTTAGCAGTAATCCACGATTGAGTGTGGGTAATGCAGGATTTACTGATAGCCAGTGTGATTTGATCACAAGGGAACAGCCAAGTGATTAAACAAAGCCAACCATGGGTTAATAATGCATTACTTATACTCAGGAGTTGATTACTGCTATCATACAATTACATTATTTAAGGAGAATAGTCTTCGATCACCTTGTGGAAGTCAGAAGCATCAATGATATACACTTCACATGTTCTAAGGGTGTACATGCTGTGCAGTACATTGAGAGTTGAATACCCCTTGCCCCAACAAAGATGAGTTACAGCCTCCAACTGTCCCAAAAACTCTGGTGAAAATTCAGGAAAATGTACCAGAAAACTGCTCTACTGCATTCAAAAATCACAGCCAATAGCTCCAAAAATTATAACCAAATGGAATATGTTACCAATAATGACCACTTTAATATGTTAATCACTTTTGTCCTTTACAATATCAGACTTCTGCAGAACATTAACAGGCATTGTGTAGAAACATTTTATAAGTTCCATGGGTCACCTGATACACTCATGCCATTAAACGGAGAAGGCCAAACAAAAACTATCCGTGTTACTTTGCAGCTTAGAACTGGTGAACTGGAAGAAGGAAATATTAAAAAATACTTGCAGGGTCTTTGTGAAACTGTGGATAATGTTGAGAAATTTAGAGATGAAAGAAACTTAGGGAATGGAGGGTGGAGTTTGGAAGCTGTTTCAAAATGTGAAAAAAAACATTGTGAAGCACTTGCCAAGTGTTGTTTTGTGGCTGGTAATGGAGAGACATTAAGATATGCTGGCCAGTTTAACTAATTTTTATTTTGTGGAGATTTTTCTCATTTAATTAATGATTGTGACAAGGTACAATGTAAGTGTGGGATGAAAGGACATAAAACAAGACGATGTGTTCCTGAATGCAGGTTATGTAAAAAAGGACACTTTTTTGGATGGATTTATGAAGAACAAACAGTAAATAATGAAAAAGAGGGAGAAAAGAAACACAAGTAAGGACAAGAAGAAGATGGGTTAAAGGCTGCACTCTGTGAAGAAAAACTGTACACAAGGAAAAATATGATGAAAAATGAGGAAGGGGATTGCATGCAGGAAGACAGGTCAGGAAAAGGGACTGATGCTAATAGTTTTCTGAAGTTCTAGCCAGTGAAAATCTGATTCTGAGGAGCTATGATTATTTGTACACAAACCCAGAAAAGGTATTAAATTGGGGGAAGAGTAAAAATACGAAAATTAAAATTTAAAAATATTTCCTCTAAACTTAAAAAGAAGGAAAAACAAATTTGGAGTACTTTCACAAAATTGGAACAGCATTATAACACTGTAAGAAGGATAGGGATATGAGAATAAAGTGCTAAATGTGATGTGGATGTTATTTTGTTAGAATATGTAAAATTCCTGATAAGGGACGAAAGACTGCAAACAGAAAAATTGTGGAGTGGAGTTATAATATGGAACTTGGAAAGTGACCATTGTTCTTAAGTGGCTGTGTTGTGTAAAAAGGCAATGAAAATACTAGATGTAACATTGGAAAGGATGGGAAGGTTAACTGTTGTGGATATAAGGTTGAGAGAGAGACGTGCTATAGAATTATAGCAGTATATGTGTATATTATTATCAAGGAAAGAGAGAATTTGTTAATCAAATATTAGACTAAGAGTTGGTTAACATAAACATTATAATTACAGGACACTTTATTTGTGATTTAAGGGGAAAATGTAAAAAGAAAGGGAAAGATATAAAAAACTACAAGAAATTATAAAATGGGGTAAATTAGCGGTGTGGAACAAAAGTCAATAGATTTATAAAAGAGGGAACTTGATCTGAAATTGATTGTTTTGTATTATTGGGAGGCTTGGAGTAGCAGATGGTGATACAGTTGTGATGGGTTTTTCAGACCATTTAGCAATATGGATGAAGGTGACAGAAGAAAGGGAGTATATTAAAATAGGAAAGTGAATAAAAAGAATAAATGAGGAATTATGGGATGAAATTGGAGAGTGAGAAGTTATGGAAGGATTATATAACCATGAAAGACTTCTATAAAAAATGGTCTGAATGGTGGATTCAATTTAAAAAAGTATAAAGAAAAAGTAAAGTATATGAAAATGTATAGAAATGAGTTAGAGAATTTAGAGAATATTGCAAGAGAGTATTATGATATGGAAAAAGAAATATATAAAATTGATAAAAAAAGATTATTGTTTAAGCAGAGACATTATTTACATGGATCCAGTAGGACATGATGCGTTTTGGGATGTTATGAAGAAGTATAGAATAGGGATTAGAATTAGAAGAATGTGTATGTCAGCATATCAAAGTAAGAGAGTGAGAGTGTTGGTGAATGGCTGACTGAGTAAAGAAATATGCATGATGTGTGGTGTAATACAAGAATATCCCACAAGTGTAATATTGTTTGTACTGGTAATAAACATGATAGTTAGTTGAGTACCTTATAAAATTAAATATGTTAGATATATGATGCAAAAGGATGTGCTGATTCCAGTAGTTTTCACAAATCCAGATAATATATTTGTCATTTGTAAGAACAAAATATGGATGAGGGAGGTATTGGTTTGCCTGAATGGATGTTTAAAGAAATGGGAATAACCTTGAATAAAGATAAAAGAAAGGGTGTATTTTTCAATGAATGAAGTATATTTGCTAGGGATAACATTTGGGGAAAATTATGTAGTTATATTGCAGTAGGAGTGTTTGATAAAATAAATGAAAGAATATGCGTTCTTTGGAGAGCATATACATTAGTATTCAGGAAAAAATATCTGGTAAATGCTGTATTAATGGGGAAAATAACATACATGTCAAATGTTTCTATGATACCATAAAAATATGAAAAGGACATTTTGCAATTGGTGTTTTCTTTCATACTGGGTTCAAGATTAAACTCAGTGAAAAGAGGTGTGTTGTATATGAGTGAAGATGAAGGGGCTTGGGATTACTAAATCCAGTTGTTTATTCTGCTTCTTTAAATTTGTATAGAGTATTAAAGTGAATAAAGGAAGACTATGAGAAATTAATGGCGAGGAAGTATAAAACTAAGTTCTAAAAGTTCTGGGGGTGATGAAAATAAGAAAAAAAGAAAAAGAATATGCAAATAATGAAATTAAAAAGTACCAAGAAAAAACACTAGCATGGAAAATAAAATTTAATGATTTAGAGAAAGATAGAAGGATATAGTATAATAATGTGATTAAACAATATTGTTATGTAAATTAATGGAGACATTTACCAGAATAAGTGATTAAAGCCATTAAAGTAAGGGAAAAGTGGTGTACCAAAATAGTAGACTTAGGATTTCCAATGGAGACTTGTAATAAATAAAATTACCAGTAAAGGGGAATATGCCATATAAAAAGAAAGTTGAAACAGTATGTTTATCTTGTAAAAAGGAAGAACAACATAGCATGTTTTTTGAAATATAAAAGTGTGGTGAAACCCTGGAAAAAGTGTGAAAAAATGTTTTGAAAGTATTAATGACATAAACAATATATATATATATATATATATATATATATATATATATATATAAAAATGATTACGTATGAATATTATAAAAACAAGAAATAATATGTGAGAAGGGTAGATAAGAATTTATTTTATGTTATATGAGTTATTTGGAATGAAAGACTGAATGAAATTTTGTTTAATGGGAAATGGATTTTGGCAGATATATTGTAAAAAATCAGATTATGGGTGTGAAGGAAGGTGTGGGGGTCAATTATGGAAGAATAACAATGAGGCTGTTATAAGAAAAATGATAAATGTTATCATATAATGTTATCATATAACTTGTTTGCAGTTAAAAGCATTCTCTAGAGTCTCCTTAATCCTTTATCTGTTTGCACATTTCTGCAGGTTTTTTTTCTACCTAAGTAGTGTTGGTAGTGTAGCATTGTTCATATTCATGCTTGTGTTTTGGGCCTAGTTGTTAGTAGAGGCTGTGTGTCTGAGTACATGTACCAGGCTATTATAGCTTAGCCAAGGCCAGTATAGCATTTCAGTGAGAGTGAATTGTTTGTGGTCATTGGCTCACTGGGGGTGCCTGGACTACGGCTTGGAGTAAGCACCTCATTGTTTTTTTCAAGCTTTTTTTTAAAAGTTGTTTCAGGTTTCAACTTTGTTACTTAAGAAGTTAACTTGTGAGTGTTTCTGCCATTTCACACTGAGCTAATCGAATGAAGTCAGAGGAAGGGCTCTGAGCCAGCTAATCTGTGATATATAACATTAAGTATCCTGTTTTTTGCTTATTTCTGAGTTATTTATAGCACTTTTATTGTCTACATATACTTTGTTAGCGAGTTTCGCTGTGTGTGAGGTATTAACTAGAAATTTTCTACAATTGTTAAGCATCTGGTTGGGTTTGCTTGGTGGCTTTGCAGTTGCCCACTCCTACTGTAAATTTGATCTGGGACACTCCTCTCAGTCTAGTGTCATTACTTCATTCTATCTAATCCAGGGAGAACATTTGAGAAGGCCAACCCAGTTAGTTTCTGTTCCTCCTTTCCTCTTTCCACTTTACAAAAAAAATTTTTTTCTAAGCTTGTTTCCTGCCTTTCCTGTAAGTCTTCTAGTCCAGATACAGATTTGCTGTATCCAGGACTGTTTGTAAGCTTCTGAGCCCCCAAGACTTTCTGTGCTGGAGGGAAGCCTTTTAGCTTAATTTTGTTTCTTAAAACTAGACAGGTTTCTAGTTTCAGCACTCAAATCTGTTTCTTTGAGCTCAGCACTTGTTCAGAACTCATTGTAAGCATTAAATAAGCTACAAATTACTACAGCACTCGACTTTCCTCACTTGTCTAGAGGAAAACAGTTTTTAGTACTTAATAAATAAGCACCTATCCAGACATGTCTAAGGGTCAGCTCCTAGTGTTTTCTCCAGTCTACCTGATGAATCTGGGCATCTTGGGGAAATGCAGCAATTGCATCATGTACACAGACAACCCACTCCTCCTACAACCCAACACTACAACCTGTGAGAGATGCACTTATATAGCCAAACTGGAACCAAAGCTCTCTTCAACCAAGACTGGACTAGACAGTCAAGAGGAGAAGATAAACACTTGTACCACACCACCCTCATCACATAGTCCCTCAAAACTTACACCACCAAAACACACACATAGAAACACAAAACACACACCTACATTCGTGGAGGCTCTCAAAAAAATCTACCCAAGCAACAAGGACCTCCAAAACAGAAATGCAAGCAAACTCCACTCCCCCCAACACAACCCAAATGACACATAGCCCACAAACTCAGTGTGCCACTCATCCACAGCCCATAATTTATTTATTTATTTTACATTTTATTTATTTATTTTATAAGTGCTGAGGGCTAGTCTGGCTCCAACACACAAAATTTTAGATAGAGGAGGAGCAAAAAACAAGCCACATTTAATTAAAAGTACATTTTTTTAAATTGTTAGATTTTAAAAGTAACAAATTAGTAAGCAAGGAGAGACAAGAAATAAGACAGATTTGAATGAGAAGTAATAAGGAGGAGCAGTTAATACCATATTAGCAATTCGATGTGTACTGTAGGAGGAAATGTAAATTAAAGCAGAGTACGAAGAGATTTTGCAGATAAGAGTGAAGAAGAGGGAGGAACAATAAATTTTATTGTTGATTTATAGAAATGCAGTAACATGTACAGTGCTATAGTGGTAAGATAGAGAGATTTTTTGTTGTAATATTGAGTTGATCACAAGATAACAATACTAGAGGAAGTTATAGATTAGTATTACCTAGACGCAGTTTACTAAATGAGAGTAAATTGTATGTTATCTGTAAGTTGTATTCAGGGAGATGTTGTTTGAGTGATTTTTGGAGTAGGTAGTATTAGGAGAACCAGCTTTGTAGATTTAGTGAGATTTAGTCAGTGAGGAGGGATGTTGTTATGTTGTTGCTGAAAGGGAAGAATTTTTATAGTTATAAGTTTTTTAAGGTTAAACCAAAGGCTGGTTTATTGTAGGTAACTATAAATGGGAGAAAATATATTAAGGGGGTAGTTTCAAATTTTGGTATAGATGGAGTTTGTTAAGGTTGTTATAATTATTTAGATTATATATGTTTATATTTGGAGGGGGGGTTATAGCACATTTGTTTAGTTGTTTTGGTTCTTTGACATTTTGTAGTTGAAACATTTTAAGTAGGTGTAGTATAAAGATGAGGGGAGATATTTTTTGCATTAAGGAAAGAAAAAGAAGGTTAAGAAGTGGATCAAGATTGGGGGAGAAAAGTTTTCATATTGTATCATAGTAAGTTTAAGAGTAGATAAGAAAAAAAAGTTTAAAGTTTAAAGGGGTGTTTAAAAAGTGTTGAGGAGGTCAGTACAGGAGAGGAGTTTTTTTGAGTTTGTTAAGAAAGATTTTAGTTGTATGTTACCAAATTGGGTAAAGGAGGAGAGTTGAAAGTGGTTAAATAAGGAGAAGTTAAGTGGGAGTAGATAAGAAGGGAGGACGTAGAAGATTGAAATGGGGAAGAGAAGAGATGTGTTTGTGTTATGGAGACTGCGAAGGAAGAAGGATTGGGAAGAGAGGTGAACTAGAGTTTGGTAGATGCAATGAAATGGGCAAGAGAGAAGAGATTATGTTGTTAAGTGTTTGAAGTTGTAGTGTGTTGAGAAGAAGATTTAAACCAATTTTGGGCTAGTTTATCACAGAGAAGAGATGTGAATATATTTGTAGTAGAAGTTGAAGAACATAAAAAAAATGAGAATGAGAGTCAAGAGAAAAAGATGCTAGGAGAAGAGAGAGAATGGTTGTGGAGATAGTTGTTGATAGTAGTCTGAAAGATCAATTGCAAAATGGGTGAATACTATGATGGGTTGTTGGTTTTTGCTTGGAGTTTGGTTATTTTCCAAGAGAGTGGGGGTAGTATTACTGCTTTTACTTCTAAGAGAATGAAAGAGGTTTGGAGTTTGTTAGTTTTGAAGGTCCAGTAAAGATAAAAAATTGAATAGATTACAGGTTTAGAATCTGGAAGATAGTTAGAGCTGGCTTGTCAAAGTTGGGAGTGCAGGGTTTGTTGTTAGCTGAGTTTTTAGTGAATTAAGGGACAAGGAGGTTTTACAGGGGTGCAAGAAAAGCAGAAGGGTTTGAGTTTGTGAAGGGTTGAGAGAGTTGTAAGTGAGTTTTGTTTGAAGATGGTTTGGAGGCAGATATGAGGGATTAGTAGCAGTTGTGGGGTGGTTCTTAAGAATGAGATTTCATTTAGAAGGTTGGTGAGTTTTTTTGTGGAGAGAAAGAAGTTTCTAGAATTTGATGAAACAAGAGGTCAGTTAATTGATTTATAGGGAGTTTTAGAGAGGAGGAGCAGTAAAAGTTTTTGGCCAGAGCAGTGTGATTTTCAGAAATTCTGAGTCTGGTAGGGGCTATGTGTTTCCTGGAGGAGGTTACAGTAGAAGTTTTTCTTGTCAGAGATTTTTGATTTAGCAAATTACGGTTGGCGGAATTTAACTAAGTCAGGGTTTAGTTTATTATTTCTCCAAGATGTTTCGTTTATTACATTTAATCAAAGTATTTTTAAAAGGTCTGGGTTTAAAGAATAATACTGCTTCCTCTAGGGGAGTATTTGAAAAAGCAATAGAATTACATGCAAGAAGAATAGTGGAATTTTAGTCTTAGTTATTTTGTTCTGGTATCTCATTATTTCATTTTAAGGAGTCTTACAAATTCTTTTTTTTGTAGGAAAAATGTAGGTTCTTTGGTGGTGGTTTGACATAGAGGCATAAGCCCTGTTTTATATTAAGTCTTAGGATCTGTAGGTGTCATTATGTCTAATATACTCTCTTTCTTACTGGATAAATGATTTCTAATATTTATGTAAATTGTTTCTTCCTTAGTAGGTAGTTGGTAGATGGCCAATTCTCTCTTTTTAGTAATGAGTTATTACTTTTGTATTAAGATAATAAACAAATGGGAATTATATCTTAGTTGGGAGGTACCCAAAAGTTGTAGTTAGTATTGGAAGTCTATTTTTTGGGGAAGAGGTTTTGGTTAGAAATGTTGTAAATTTATGTTAAGTTGTTGAGTTATTATAATGGGAAGATATTTTTTGCTCCTTAATTTAAATTTTTTTGGGTTGGGGTAATATGTGGGTTAAGTGTTGTTTAGTAGAGCTTATTTTTGTTTAATTATTTATTTTTGGGTGATTAGGTGTCTTATTAATATATAAAGTGTGTAATTTCTGAAGAGTTATTTATTGGGGTCGGTTATTACGTTATAGTTTAGCGGGTCTTAGTCTGAGTCTTTGGTTTAACAATCTCTGAGTCTTTGGGACCTGGGGTTTTGGGGCTTTGGATGACAAGGTGTAGGGTAAGGTGAAATGTTGTGGGGTTAGGGGCATGGTGATGGGGGTTTTTTAGGATAGGTGCTTTGTTGGTGGTTGTGTCCTATTTGAAAGTATTTGAGGGGAGTAGGGCAAGCAGTTTAGGGTTGGTCTAGTAGGGTTATTAGATTTAAGGTAGAGTGATACATTTTTGGGTAGGTAAATGATTTTGTATTTTGTGGAGAAGTATTTTTATAATTGTGGGTTTAGTGGATTGGTTAAGTGTATCTAGTGGGGTAGGTGATAGTAGGGTGTAATTTAGGGTGTGAGAATGTGCTAGGGGTGGAGAGTTTTCTATAGAAATTTGAGTAAAGATGAGAAATAGAGTTACGGGTTTATGTGAGGAAGTAAGATAGAGAGGTGAAATTAAGAGAAAAGAGTGGAGTTTATTAATTAGTAGGTAGAAGAGGAGGGAAAGTGTAAGGGGGTAGAATAGTGTGTAGTATTGGAGAGAGGGAAGGTAGTAAGGGAAGGGTAAAAGGGAGAGAGAAGAGGAAGGTAGAGAATAGAAAGTGGAGAAAGCAATAGAGGGGAAGAGATTGAAGAGGAAAGCAATAGGTAAAGAAAGGAGATTAGTTGGAAAGAGAAAGGGGGAAGAGAGGATGAAAGTGAGAGAGAAAGTCTATAGGGAGGTAATTGAAGAGGAAGAGAGTAATAATGGGGAGAAACTAGGAAGGAGAGTAATGGAAAGGGAGTGAATATGAGGGGGGAGAATTCAGGTGTTGGCTATAGGGAGGTAAGGGGGGGGGTGGGAGTGAGTGGGAAAGGAGGAGGAGAGAGGAGTGTAAGAGTGAGCAATATAGTGGGAGGACAAAGAGGGAGGGAGTGCCAGGAGGATAGGAGAAGATAGAGGACAGAGAGGAGAGATGAGACAAAGAAAGGTGGAGGAGAGACTATAGGAAAGAAGGATAAGATAGGGAAGAGGTAAGATAGGAACCAGATAGGAGGAGGGATAGGAGAAAGGTAAGGAGGAGTATGGAGGAGAAGAATACAGAGGACTGGAGAGGAAATGAGTGAGGTGTAATGGAGGAGAGTAGGACAGGTTGCAGGATAGAGAGAAAGAGGCATCAAGGAGAATATAGGAGACTGAAATAGGAGAAGAGAATGAGAGGGAGGAATGGCAGCAAAAGAGAGCAGACTGAGGAGAATACAAGACTAGAAAAAATAGGGTGCAAGAAAGAAAATGAAGAGAGAGGACAAAATACTGAGTGAGGGGAGTTACAAGGGGGAGGGAGGGAAAGACAAGAGCAACAACAAGGGGAAGAAAAAAAAGAAAGGAAAACTCTGAGCAGGAAAAGGAGGAGCAAGTAGGGAAATTTTGGCAGAAGAAGGGAGGTGCTAGGTGCTAGGGCTAACAGGCTGAAAAAGTAAGTAGGAGGATTACTTAGGGAGGAATCAGAGGAGGCAACTGGCAGTAAGCAGCAGGGGCTAGTCAGGACCTTGTAGGTAGGTAGGGCATGGAGCTTTAAACTAGGGGAGAGAGATTCAGTAGGGATGGTGCACTTAAGTTCTGGGAGAGAAGAATAACAGTCTTAGCATAAGCAGTATTAACAAATTCACAAAACAAAAGCCTCACAAGTCTCTTAAGTTAAAAGTTAACAAAAATAGGTACAAAACTAAAACAAACAGTAAAGAAACAACTAACTTATAAACAAAAAATGACAAAAATACATAAAAACTATCAATAGTGAGCTAGAAATAAATCAAGCAAAATGTATAAAACCTGAAACTTGATAGATAAAAAAAAATACATAATACTACAACCAACATTGAGCTGGTAAACCAAAAACTCTGATATCTAAATGATTATCATCAAGATATTAGCAGAGTACCTATCTATATAATGTAAACTATAAAAAATATAGGTTATAAAACTAACAGTATAAAGCTAAATACAAATAAAAAATATGTAGTTAACTAGCGTACTGTATGTGTAAAGAGTAATTAAGGACTAACATACAAGGTACTGTAAGAGTGATACTAGAGGAAGAAATTTGTACTACTGCCAGGCACATGGAGGTGCTGATGCAAGATTTCAAAGAGTCACAACTTTCTGCAGTAGAAGAGTAAAGAGTACAGCGAGGCTAAGCAGCAAAGTCAAGCTCAAATAAGGATAGCAGTCAAGATATGCCTAGAGAAAGAAAGCCATAAGTGCTGGCTCATAAAATAAAAATGTCATACAGTAAAGGTAAAAGCTTCAGGATAATTAGCATATGGAAATCATTTGCATCAGTTGTGGATAGTGCCATGAAAAGAGCATAGCGTTTAGTAGCAGCCTGGTTAGCCAACTCTAGCGATAGAATAAAGTGTTTAGCTAACTTCTGGATATAACTGGGCAGGAAAGAAGAAATGGAAAGATCAACAAATAATAAGTAGAAATAGTAGGCAGTCTGCTTAATAACACATCTAACACAGTTTTAAGCGCTACAGCTTAACACATCATTTTAGTAACGCTGCAGCAACGCTATCTAAAAAAAAAAAAAAAGCTTAGTAGCTTTATGAAAAATCAAAGCAGAAGGGTAATCTTTGGCAGCATCTATGTAAAAAAGATAAATCACAACACAGCTATGAATAGTATAATCACAACACAGAAAAGAGAACAGCTAAGCTACAAGAAAAATGCAATAAACAAATTGCAATATAATGCATGCAATTTGTATATTTTAAATGCAGCAGCGAAGTTAACAGCAAATGTACAGCAGATTAAACAGACTAATAAGTGTAAAGTTGAACCCGCACCCTGGGCAACGTCGGAGTAAACCAATGGAATTAAAGAAAATAAATAAAGTAGGAACTAGCAAGACTTTAAGTACGACAGTATTCACAGTTAACACTGTCGAAATACAGTAAATAAATGATAAAATTTCGTCACAGCACAGAAATTAGGTGTAAGAAATGCCAAAAGACGTAACAAACAGTACCCACTTAAGCCTTGCAGCGCGGAGGCACACAAAGACCTGGAAAGCAGGAAGGAAGGAAGGAGCTACAGGAAGGGGCAGGTACAGGAGGAGGGTATAGGCAGAAAGGGACAGGGGAGAAAGAAAAGGGGAAAGAGGGGAAGGGTAGAGGGGAAGAGGAGGAAGTAGGTAGGGGGAAGCGGAAAGGGGAGACAGGAAAAAAGAAGAGAGGGGTGGGAAGAAGGGGGGAACTGAGGTAAGGCTGGGGAGAACTGCCAAGAAACAGTATAGCCAGGAGACAATCAGGAAAGCAGGTGAGGGCAGGAGAGGGTAAGAGTGTCAATAGAGAAAGGGGAAAGGATAGAAAAAGGAGGAGGAGATGACAGAAAAGAAGGATGAGGGAGGAAATAGAGGATGAAGGAGGAGTAGGGAGAGGATGGAGAGGATAAAGAGGAGGAAGTTGACAGGTAGTGGGAGAGATATCAGCACAGGTGGTAGAAGAGATAGTAAGGAGAATAGGGGTAGGGGTGGAGAGAGGGCAGAGCAGGGCAATGTAATCAGGGAAAATCAGAAGGCAGGCAGAAGAGAAGAGAGAGAGAGGAGAAGAAAGAGAGAGAAGTAGAGAAGAGAGTGGAGGGAAGGGAATGGGAAAATACAAACAAAGAAAAGGAGAATGAAAAAAATGAAATGAAAAAAGAAAGAAAAATGAGAAGAAGGGGGGGTTGAGGGGGAAAGGTGGGAGTGAGAGGTGCTGGGAAAAGGCAGGCAGAGTAATGGACTCTGAAGGTGGGCCTATACAGATGGACTCTGAAATGAGGCGCTAGAAAGAAGAGACCTACTTTCAGTTCCTTCCCTGTAGACTTAATATGAGAGGAGTAGGGATATTTTTAGTATAGGTCCCAGGGCCCCATTCATCAGTCACAGCAGTAGGGGGCTGAGAAAGATGGATTCAGTAGGGATGAGTGCTTTTTTTTTTTTTTCAGTTCCTTGACTGTAGATTAATATGGGCAGATTAGGCAGATTCAGGGGTCATCATCAGGATCATCCAGAGACAGTGGGGTAGGTGATAAGCTGGACAAGAGATTCAGTAGGGGATCAATGCTATTTTCTTTTCAGTTCCTTGACTGTGTATTAATATGGTAGGTAGATAGTATTTTCAGTCACTGTAGTCCAGGCCAGGATCATCAAACAGCAGTAGGGCTTAAAGCTAGACAAGATTCAGTAGGATGGTCATATTAACTTTTTCAGTTCCTTTTACTTTAGATTAATATGGGAGTAGGCAGATTTTTTTCTCACTGTATAGTCAGCCAGGGATCATCCACAGCAGTAGGCTTAAAGCTGGAACAAGATTCAGTAAGGGATGGTGCTATTAACTCAGAGATAACCTCACAAGGGGCAGGAGCACGCAGCCAGGGACCTGGAAAGGTGGAAGGAAGTGAAAGGGCAGGCATAACAATGTACCCAGCACTCTAGCCATAGGTGACTCTATAGTCAGGCACACTAATGTTCCCCTCACCAGGCTAAACAAGGAGAAAGTTACTGTCAGCTGCCTGTCAGGTGCCAGGATCCACCACATAATGCATGCACTCAGGTCACTCCACTACAAGTACAAATATGACTCTGTCATTGTCCATGTTGGTGTGAATGACCTGAGACGTACCTCCCTGGACTGCATGAAAAGAGACATTGAGGAGCTGTCCGATTTTGTAGCCCTGGCAAGTATGACCCTAGCCCTAAATAGCATCCTACCATCACCCAGAATAATACCACAGTACAAGGACAAAATGATTGACTTCAACAATTGCCTAAGCTTCTGGTGTCATTCTAAAGGGATCCAGTATCTGTCTGCCTGGGATGACATGATCGACAAACCACGATGCTTTGCCAGAGATGGCCTGCACCTGTCGCCCTTGGGATTCTGGATACTGGCTAAGGCTCTTGCCACCCCTATAATGCCTTTTTTAGGCAATATTCAAATGACAAATTTACCACTGTAACAGGTACAAGCAAGCAAAATCTGAGGGTAATGCTACTTAATGCTAGAAGTCTAAACCTCAAAATGCACTCACTTGAGGCACTCCTTAAAATGGAGAACATCGACATCTGTGCAGTAACAGAGATGTGGTTCAAGGCTCCAGAGAGCACCCCCTGCATTACCAGGCTATAATTCATACCACACCTTTCGGCCACCTAACCTGGACCGAAGCACTAAAGGTGGAGGCATGTCCATATTCATTAAGGATATCCACACCTCCAGGTTAGTTGCTCAGCATAATGCATCTGAGATTATCCAGGTGCAACTAACTCTGGGCAAGACCGCAATCCAAATTGTAGCTTACTACAGATCCCCCACCATGCCCCAGGATTCCCACTCCTCATTTCTTGATACACTGGAAAATATTAGGGTACAACCTAACACCCTAATAATGGGTGATTTCAACTACCCCACCATTAACTGGGAAAACTACTCATGTACCAACTCTTGTGCTCAACGTTTTCTGGAATTCATAAATTCCAACCCCTTGGATCAACTTATCCACACCCCCACCAGGGGCAGCAATATCCTAGACTTGGTCATTACCAACATGGGCAACTGGGTTTCCACACCAGAGGTTAATTCCTCGTTGGTCAGATCTGACCACAAGCAAATCACCCTAGACATCCACATCCCACCCCCACCCCCCATTAGGGAAACCACCGTAAAAAATTTCTCCAAAGCCAACTTCACGCTTCTTAAGACAAAAGTGGCAAACTTCACGAAACTCATGCTGATGGACAATAGAGGTTTGACTGGTGAATCCTATACAATTGCACTTTATAAGCACTTACACGAGTGCATGGATCGTGCAATCCCTAACAGAACCAAGATGCTATCCTCCAAAAAAAGGAAGCTAATCTGGTGGTCCCCTGCCATAAACAAACTCTAAAACAAAAGAAAGAAACTGTTGCAAAAGAGAGTAAAATCCCATGATTGGAGGAACTCCGTGGTCAGCCTCAGTAAGAAACTGAGATCCCCCATAAAATCCTCCAAAGCTAGTTGCGAAAACAAAATTGCCGCTGATTCTAAAGACAACCACAAAGCATTCTATAGCTATTTCAAGAATTTCAATGGCAACACTCAGATCTGCTCTGAGTTACAACACAATGGCACTAAATATACAGAACCAACTGATGTTGCCAATATCCTGGCAGATAGGTTCAGTGCTAACTTTACCCCTCTCTCATCCCCTAAAGGGCCCATCGCTATACCAGAAGAATGCAAAGTTCCTGTAATCACAGCTGCACAGGTAAAAAACACACTCTCCAAAGCCAAGAACACAGCATCCATGGGACCTGACAACATCCCAGGCTGCATTCTACATGAACTACAGAACGAACTGGCACCCCACCTAAGTACCATGTTCAATCATAGCCTTACCTCAGGGATTGTGCCCACTGAATGGTGCACAGCAATGGTTATCCCACTCCACAAAGGGGGAGCCACCACGGACCCCAGGAACTACCACCCCATTAGCCTGACGAGCCTGGTCTGCAAGGCTATGGAACGTATCATCATGGAACTTATAAACAATGACATTGGTAATCTTCAAACTCTGGACCCTACCCAGTTTGGGTCTGTAAAAGGCAGATCATGTCTCCTAAATCTGATAGACTTCTTTGAAGTGGTCAGCAAAGCCGTAGATGAGGGTAAGGTGGTTCACACAGCCTATCTAGATCTCACCAAGGCTTTCGACACCATCCCCCACTCTGGAATTATAGATAAACTCACTAAACTAGGTATAAATCCCTCTGTCACAAGATGGGTTGCCAACTGGCTCACTGACAGAACCTACACTGTGAAAGTAGCAGACTCTAAATCCAACTTCAGACCAGTGACAAGTGGAGTGCCACAGGGTTCAGTCCTATGTCCTCTCCTGTTTGGTATCTACTTCTCTGAAGTACAGGGTAACACAGAAGGTCTTTGGCTAACAAAGTTTGCAGATGACTGCAAACTAGGAGTCATAATCACAACTCCTAATGATGTGGTCATCCTACAAAAGGGCCTCACTGAGACAGATGCCTGGTGTCAAAGCCATGGCTTCAAGCTCAATGCCAAAAAGTGTATTGTCATCCCTTTTGGTAAAAACTCTGTACCCATGAACTACCACATAGGCGGTAATCTACTTAACACTGAAAGTGTGATAAGAGATCTTGGGACACAGGTGGACAGTAGTCTCTCCTCTGATAATCACATCGCCACAGTAGTCAGGAAATCCTTCTGCATGGCACACCTCATCACAAAAAGTTTCTCATCCAGGAAAAAAGAGGTCATTGTTCCTCTCTACTCATCACTAATTAGACCCATTATAGAGTACAACACCCCTTTTGGTATGTACCTCACAAGGCATCTACAACAACCGGAAAGGCCACAGGAATACCTCACAAAGAGGATTACTGGCCTCAAACAGATGCCCTACACAGACCGTCTAAAAAAACTCCAGCTTTAAGCCTAACATACAAAGCTATGTCAAACCCAGAGCTGTTGGACATGCTGCAATCAAAGAAATCCCAATCCCTCCAAGCTACAAGCTCTAGGGACCTAAACCTTGTCACCACAATAAACAGAACATGCTGGAGGGATAGATTCCTGTCCCAGAGACTTCCCATACTCTGGAACAAACTACATATCTATATCAAACAAAGCTCCTCATTAGCACTCTTCAAGAAAAATCTTGATGATTGGATGGGAGATAGGAAATTCTCCCTGCGGATCCCTTCTGTGGCTCTGCTTGACAGGGGCACAGGAAAACAATTTTCTTGGGTGGCAAAAGCCAGGGTACCATTTGGCTAGGCTTATATAGGTCCTAGTATAGCCTAGTACCTACCTATGAACCTAAATAGTAAAAAAATAGAAATATATATAAATGTATCTGTAAATGTGTACATATTTTGTGTTAAATGAAGGACCATGCTCTTTTTGATAAGTGCCATGGGGTTCTTTTTATCCACCTGAGCTATCATCAACTCACGCAAATGGGACCTCAGTTTAGTGTCTCTTCCAAAGGACTACACAGTCAAGAGTGTAGCTCCCTCCTTATGCTGCACTGTAGTGTCGGTAATCCATCTGCCTGGTGTGGGAATTGAACCCACAGCCTTCTGCACCAAAGCAAGTGTGCTACCTGTTGTACCACTGACAATGCTAGCTCATCAGTACTCCTTGTAACACATAACTCTTCATAAGTCAACTTGCCAGTTTCTGCCTCTGTTTCTGCACAGATGAAGATGGGTATGGCATTAATATGTCCAAAGAAGTTTGTTACACTGTCTCTTATGGTTTAATTTATTTTTGTGAGCAACTACCCATAAATATCTCCAATGTCTTTTTCATGCACCCTTATGCTTGTCAGTAATTAAGTAGTCAATCCTTTATATGATACCTAGTACACTATTAGTCCTGGGATAAAATGCCTCACAATAGTCATTTTTTTCTTGCTGAATCTGTGAACATTTTAAAATAATACCTGCCAACTTTGGATTGGATAATCCACATTTGCTGTGGCTTGCTACTGTTAGATGTGTTTGGGTCTAGTGGACAATAACATCCCTGAGACTAATATTTTTAAACAAAGTCTCAGAGGGTATTTTTCATCTGGTAAGTGGAGTTGACTGCCACAAACCCCATTTTACAGCATTTTTAAATTTAGTCAAGTACAGTATCTTTTAATCTGAAAACTTTGGTGGCTGTAATATCTGAAATGGCTTGAAAAAAAGTTCATATCTGCAAAGTATTTCCTTTTTCTTTTGGCATGCAGTAGTTAATATCAGAAACACACCAATCTTTAAAAGCAGTCTGCTGCTGTGATTACCAGCATTTGTAGCATTACGTTTACATCTAGTACAGGATATATAGCCCACTACTTTTTGAATGAATTTAGCTCAAGAACATTTACATCAAGCAGCGAGATACAGTTATTTCTGTTCTAAGTAAATGCAAAATCTGATATAGAAAAAAAGGCATCAGTCAAGCTAGTTAGTATATAAATGCAGTTCGGGTGCTTTAATAAAAAGCAAAGGGGTGTTATTTAATGCCATATCAGACTGAAGCAAGTTGGTCAGTGTTTCTGAATTGCTTTGTTTAGTGAACCTGGCATTCGTCATAGAGGCCTGGTCAAATGAAAACTTTGGGACTTGGTTATCTATAGTCATTTGTCCAGTTCTCCATGTTATTCATAACCGTAGACAGTGCTGCGTCTGTGGTAAGTGTATCTATTTTCCATCCAAATATGAAATGTTCTGTATCCTTGAGTACACCATTAGAGCAGGATGAGTGTAACCAAATGACTGAACAAAATGTTCTTTCAGCAGTATTGTTTATTGTAACACACTGTGCTCCTTATAGTATATTTACTTTTTGCTCCTTTCTTGGCCTTGAAACTGTACCTTATTAACGTTTTGACTCTGTGCTGTACTTTAACATGTGTATAATATTTACTTCATTTGCTGTACTAATCTTTCTGGAGCTTTTCTCCCTGGGCATCTGCTGAAAATGAGATTCATGCTCAGTCGGACTTTCCTGGAAAACAGATGAAAAATAAATAAAATAAATAAATAAATAATTTAAATTGTTTAAGACCTATTTATGATGTGATATATTCCATTTCATTCCTCCATGAACTCTCAAAAGCTTTTAGGACTGTAAATCTGGCATTATAACAAAATACTTAAGACCACATTGTGATCTTTTTGGTACAGATTTTTAAGGGATTCACATCTTACATCAAGGGTCATACAGAGTGGTTTCTTCACCAGCTGGAATGTGAGGTGATTCAAGACTTGATACTGGTATCTCAGTTGTTTTTAATTTCTCCAAATCTTTTGGGTTTCTAATACCATGATGGTAATGGACCCCATTCCTAAGTCAAAGTACAATTAAAGTTCATGAAATTACTATTGTTTCATTCTTTGATGTCAGCCAAAAGAGCTCTTTGCAGGACTCGCAGTGTGCCCAGTAATGACTACTTCTGAAATTCGTATGGAGTTACATGTATTGGTAGCATATCTAAGTATGATTGTAGACTCTTTTTCATAAGACCTGTTGCTCTTACAACTATTGGAACTATCTGGGTATCTTTCTTACACACTGCTCTAGTTTCTGCTTGCAAATCCTGATATTTAATGACTTTGAATCTCTCTGTACACAGGACACTGTAGTCACTGGATGTAGTGATTTCAGTGATCAGTGCTACTTTTGTTTTCTTTTCTTGGACTGCTATATCTGGTTTTCTAGCATCTATCTTTTGAACTGTTGGTAATAGATGATCCCATGGAGACTTCATAATTTTCTGTGATGCTTTGTGGCTCATGTTTCCAGCGTTTTTCACAAACTTCAATACCATAGTGTTTGCTCAATCCCCAGTTCAACAGTCTCATCACATTATTATGCCTTTCAGTATACAGTTTTTCTGCCATTAGTATGTCACAACCAGCAAGGAGGTGTGCAACTGTTTCAAATTCTGTTTTATAAAACTTACATTTGTCTGTTTCTCCCACATGTTCGGACTTTGTAAACCAACATGTACATAACCCACTATCTTGTGCCGCAAATACTATTCTTTCATCTGTTGGTTTGAATTCGCCTCTCCTTAACCATTCCTGCATTCGTTCCTGATCAGCATGAGGTTCTTCCAGAAGTTTTCTGTACTTCCAACTATATTTATGCATTTTCTACATTTCTTGCCTTCTCATCTGGTCCTTCACCTTATATTCTTACTTTTGTTTTTTGGCACATTCAGTTGCTGCCTGATTTTTATCCACTTCTGGTTTGATTTGCATTCTTGCTTGATACCAATATGCTTCTGCTAAATTAAGCAGAGAAGTCATCTTAGATTTATTCTCTTCATGTTTCAAAACTTTCACTAAATTTGCTTCCTGTGAGGTCAGCAGATATGTGTGGAGTCCCACGATTGCAGATCTATACATATAATCAGTTTCAAGGAGGCCCATCCCTCCTTCAGAATGGGGAATATATAATCTTGGTATGCACTGATTTTTATAAATCATTTGGTGAGCATGAAGCATGTTTCTTGATTTCCTATCTAATCTATCCAACACGTTTTGGGGTCAGTCAATCACTCCAAAACTGTAAGATAGGACAGGAAGAGCAAATTGGTTTATAGCTTGAATTTTGTTCCTGGATGTCAGTGCTGTTTTCAGGATTAATTTAAGTCTTCTGAAATATTCCTTAGTAAGTTTTATTCGCATTTGTTCATGTTTTATTGTTGATCCTTCATCAATTCCCAAATATTTATACACTCCCTCTTGCTCAAGTTCTTTTATATCACATTCTTGTCCTAAATGTTTTCCTGGCATTGCAGTTTTCCTGCTTTAAAGGTTGCTTTTGCACATTTATCAAGACCAAATGACATTCTTTTATCATCTGAAAAAGTTTTGACTACTTGCAGTTGTGCTTTCAATTCCTCATCTGATGAGCTATACAGTTTTAAATCATCAACAAAGAGAAGATGAGAAGTCTTTACACACTGTTATTTTTAGGAGCCTAATTATAGCCATGGCCTAAGCTGTTAAGTAAACAGCTTAATGGATTAAGGGCAAGGCAGAATAGCAGTGGTGACAGTGACCCTGGAATATCTCCCTTTGAATTTTTATCCCTGGGATAATAATTTACCCTTTATTATGACTTAATTGCAAAGTGGTCTGCCACTGGTTCATGGTCACTGTAATGTAATCGATCAGTGTAGGGTGTATTTTATACATTTTTAAGCACTCTTTTATCCAAGAATGTGGGATAATATCAATTTTTTTTGTAGTCAATGCATGCCATACTTTGATTCATCCCCTTTTTACAGTTCTCCAATATGACTTTATTTAGCAACAAATGATCCTGTGTTCCATATGACTTTCTTTTATTGCCTTTTTGTTCTACTGCCATAATTGAGTTTTCTTCTAAATGGCTATAAACTCTGTCAGCATCAATTCCCGTGTATAGTTTATTGTCATCAGAAGGCAAGTTATTGGTCTATAATTTTCTAGGGTAGCTTGCAGGTTCACTGTTAAGTAGGAGCATTGCTTTTCCTGTTGTTAACCAGGTTGGTGTATGTTTGGAGTGTGCTTATAAATAGTTCTTACTCATGGCTAAATCTTCGTGCAAAGATGTTAATACTTTCAGCCAAACATTAGGTACTGCATCTGGCCCTGGAGTATTTCATTTAGAGGCTTTTCTTAACTTTGTTTCAATCTCTCTAGCTGTTACTTCATCCCATTTCATATCATGTACCTTTGAACCTTAGTTTCATAGTTTCATAGTTTGGTACTAGGCTATCTGCCCCATTTAGCATAGTGATGTTTGCCCAAAAATAATGGTCAAAAAGTGAAATAGATTAGAATAGAAAGAACTGTGCCTCTGTCTAGTGACACAAGACCCCCACCCACCATATAATTAGTTTAGAACTGTGCCTCTGTCTAGTAATGACAAGATGACCCCCCCCCCCCTAAACTAACGATCTCCATCATCCCGTCCAGATTTCTTCTGAAAGAGAGTCAGTGAGAGGCTATGCCTAAAATGAACTGGGATTCTGTTCCAGAGTGTGGGAAGCCTCTGAGTTATGAATCTGTCCCTCCAGCATGTCCTATTCATATATGTGCTGAGGTTCAAATCTTTGGCTCATGTCCATCAATTCCTGATTTCCCACACTACTGAATAGAGTTAGTTAGGTATTCTTGCTTATGGGCATATGTATGATTTTTTGTCTCCCTTGATCCTCTCTTGGTGACCAGCTTTTGGGTCTCTCTAGCTGTGTCAGTGCCAGGTGTATAGTATGTGGTGTGGGAAGGGGTAGTAAATGGGGCATTGGGCCTGATATGGGGAGGAAAGAGGGGGAACAAAGGGAGACCTCCCTTTGATCTGGATGAATTCCTTCATGATAAGGTAAGCAGGGAGAAGTCTTTCAGGCCACTTGGGTATCAAATGAGGAGTCAGAATCACGTATCGGTCCCCGGGGTCTCTGATTATTACTTTTTTACTTTTTCCGTAGTGGGCTATGCCTATGTGATAATTTGTTTTGTTTTTTGTTTTTTTCCCAAAGGGATGACTTTTTTTTTTTTTTTATTTAGTTTAAGGCCATGACTCACACCAGTTCCGTTTTAGTGTGAGGAATTTGTATGTGGATGTATGTGTCAGCTGACTATGGCACCTAGTTTAGTTTGCAGTCATCTGAATGTCAGCCACAACCCTCCCATGTTTGCTTTGACATCTGAGAAAAAATGCCCGACAAGAGGGGTCCGGGACGAGAGCCCTGTGGGACACCACTTTGTCACTGCTTGAGTCTGACAACATGGCAGCGATTTTATGCAGAGTGGGGTGTGTGAGAAAGCTTTAGCCAGGTAGGCTGTAGCTTATGCCTGAGGCTGTATGGACTGGCTGCTTGGACTGTGACTGAATGTCAGTGACACTTTCAAAAAAATGTCCCAGCACAAGCAGGAAAGAGTCGAACTGGGTGGATCACTCTGTGTGATCAAGATCATGTATTGTATTTCCCTTCTCTGTTCATTTTTTCTTTTTGCATAGCTACCTGGCTGGTTATGGGGTGGGCTTTTGCAGCAGGGGTTGTAGAGGTCAGGTGCCTCCTGGAGTTGGTGTACTGTTACTACTGTTACTTTTTTTCAGCATATCCCTGTAGTCCTAAGGCTAAGGTAAAATAGCATTTTTTATTTGGTTTTTAGCTCCTCTTGGAGTTCCACGAGTTCACTAACATACCATACTATCCTGTCAGTCCCCATGCTGTGTTTTTTTTTGCTTGCTTGAGGGCGGGTTCTCACCTGGACATCTGAGATGGGAGGAGAGACATTGGGATAAGTATTTCTTTTTTTTTCTTTGGGGTGGGGGAGGGAGAATTTGCACTGAACCTGTCTGCCAGAATGTTGGCAATATCTGTGGGTTCAGTGTATTTTTTATCTTTATTGTCCAATTTTTCTCTCAAAGTTTTGGATGTTTTATCAATAAATTGCTTTATACTAGTGCTGATTTCTCTTTATATTTTGCTCTGTGTAGCTCTTCTTAGTTATACAATTTGTTCATGGCTGGGGTCCACCACAGGACGCCTGCCCTGTGGAGAGGGTCTTGGTTTTATTTGGGATTGCATGATCCCATGCATTCTGGAGATGTCAGAGAAAGCATGAAGGAAGGATTCATTTGTGGGATGTGGTTTCCACTGTCCCAGTGGGCTTAAAGGATACCTGATCTGTTTTAATAAGTGTGAAGTGCTTTTGATAAGTTTTTCACTGTAGTCTTTTGTGTTGGATCTCACTAGTGAAGGGTATACTTCACTTTGTCCCCATGTTTGTGATTCTAGTATATGTGGGAGGTGACTAGCTGTTCCATTTGCGTTTGAATTTATGAATTCCTTTGGGCAGGGGGGGGGTGTTGTAGAATATATAATGCACCCAGTCTAGAGGTAGTTAGTCTCTCCCCCATATGATGGGTGTTTGGTGAGACATTCATATCTCCTATGACTTCAGGAGGAGGGCTGGTAGGGTTCCTGAGATTGGGAGGGTGGTCTGTAACATGCTACCAGTTGTATAGCAGTTTTAGTTGCACCTGGATGGTCTCTGATGCTTCATGTGTTGCCACTAACCTGGAGGTGTGGGTGTCCTTGATGAATATAGACACTCCCCTCCCTTTTGGCTTGGCCTGTGTTCTTGTGGTAAAATGATGAGGTATAGCCTGGTAGCACTGGGGTGCTCTCAGGAGCCTTTAACCAGGTTTCAGTTAGCTGCACAGACATATATCCTGTTTACTGAGGAGTGCTTCAAGAGTCTGCATCTTGAGATTTAGACTTCTGGCGTTGACAGTCCTAATTACTGTGTTCCATTTATTTTCTAAGGAGGTGGGTTTGTCTTTTGAGCCTTGCTAAAAAAAAGGCACTATGGAGGAGCAGCCTTAGCCAATATCCGAAGCCAGTGGTGGTGACAGATGCAAGCCTCCCGAGAGCAAGCATGCTTGTCCAGCATGTCATCCCAAGCAGACAGACATTGGATCCCCCTCTTATTCTTTCTTTAACTTCTTCTATCCACTTAGCATGTTTGTTATGTTCCACATGATCTTCATATATACTTCTCCAAAATGTATCTATTTCTTCTTTTTTTGGCGGTCTTTCAATTCCTTTCACCTTATTTCCCAGTTCTCTCTAAACCTTTTTTGGGTCATCAATAAAGTGCTTATTTTATACTTTTCCTTTATATTTATATTTCATCTTGTCCCATCTTTGCTCTGTGCTGAAATTTTTAGTTTGTTATTTGCAATAGTGCATGATAGATCCTGGTCTGTTCTAATACTGCGTATTGCTTTTATCACATCTGTTTTTCTTAGCATTTTTGTTGATCTATTCCCTGTGGAAGGCTCCAAAATCTTCTTACAGTGACACTTCTTGTCTTGACTGCTTTATAGTTTTCTCTGTTTGATATTTCCATGATGGTATTCAATGTCCCCCATTCCTTTCCCTCACCACCCTGTGTTCTTTTGGTAGAACTTTATCAGTTATTAATTTAGTTGCACAGTAATATATCCTGTTTATGTCTGTTATGTCACATGGGTCTCTGTAAACAGTCCTAATTACTGCGTTCATTTTTTTACCAAACTTCTGACTTTTTGGGTTTTATTGACCTTCTGCAGTCTATTTCTTTCATTGATCTTGATATATCTGTCTATGTCTATTAAATCAAAAAACTCTTCTCTTAGTTCATTTTCTTCCAAAGTGAGGGCACATCCCTTGTTTTCCAATTACTGCAGGCATTCTATGGAAGATTCTGTAGTATCTTCCTGTGGCACATTCTCTTCAATTTCATCCCATGTCATCTGTTGCTCTGTCATATGGAAACTCACTGGCCTATCACTCCTCAACACTGACTGCATCAGAGTTTCCACAGTTTCCTGTTCCTTCCCTTGCTGTCTAGCTTCAAGCGAATGTTTAAACTGGTTTCCTGTGGAAGGCTCCAAATTATCTTCATATGGCACCTGACCAATTGCTTCCTGTTCCACTGATTTCCCTTAATTTGGATATCCATTACTCTATCCTGTTGTGGTGCTTTCTGAATTATATTTTCTACACTGTATCCTTCACTTTGCATGTACTCCATGATCTCAGTTTCTATTTCTTTAATTTCTCCATTACTAATCTCCTTTTCTACTTTTCCGCTTTGTCTTCTTATTTCTTGTATTGTAAAGTTGTCCATGTCTGGATTCCTTTGCCTGTATTTCTCTTCAAATATCTTTGGTGTTGATCTTTTTGTATTGGTTAGTTTTGCTTTCTCCTTTGCATAAATATTACACCATATTAAATCTCTTTTTCTTTCCCATGTCCCAAATGTCTTCTTCAGATGTTTCCTGATCTTCCTGTTTCTCCCTGCTTTGGGGACTCACTCCATCCTGCTGTGATGTAACCTGTGCTAGGCCTTCGACACCAAATCCTTCACTTCGCAGGCACCTCATAACTTCAACTTCTATTTTTTTAACTTCTTCTTTACTAATCTTCTTTTCTACAATCCATCTTTGTGATGTTATTTTTTATTGTGAAATTTTCCATATCTGGATGCTTTTGCCTGTATTTCTCTTTCAATATCTTTGGGGCTGCCTTCTTCACATTGATTAATTTGGCTTTCTCCTTTGCATAAATATTGTACCATATCAAATCTCCCTTTCTTTCCTATGTCCATATTTTTTTTATACTTTTCCAATATCTCTTGGTTTTGTTGTTTGTATTTTTGCACTTCCTCAGAGTCCCTCAATAGCACTCTTCAAGAAAGATCTTGATGAGTGGATGGGAAATAGGAAATTCACCCCAGGGATCACTTCTGTGGCTCTGCTTGACAGGGGCACAGGAAAATAACCTTCTTGGGTGGCAAAAGCCAGGGAACCTTGTTGGCTAGGCTTACATAGGCCCTTGGGCTGATAGCCTAGTACCTACCTATGAACCTATGAACCTCAAATTCTTCTTTTTCCAAACAGGCCAAGGTTTCTTGATCTATATACTGTTTTTCACAAATCTGTTGTATCAAGGAACAGAAATTTTCATTTGAAGCTTCTTAACAGTTTTTCTAGTGGAAGTATTTATCTTTCCTCTAATTTCTCTCTTAATCATTCTGTATATCTTGTGTCTAGAAATTCTGGGCTTTTTGCATAATAGTAACAATACATAATTTCTTTCTTATCCTCAATAGTCCACTTTATCGTCTTTATGGTTCTTCTTTGGCCTATCAGTTTTTGTGGTTTTTGTGGACTGCTACTTCCTTCTACAACAAGGAGGCCATCCCTTCTATATGGTACATATACTGCTATTTAAGGAGACCATGCAAGGTTGAGGTGTTCATTGTTGGTCTTATGCTGATGACACTGTACCTCTCCTTTATTCACAAATCTTTGCTAGATTTTTAGCATGTTTAAAGGGTGTCTGAAATCCATCCTTCACTGGCTGATTCAAATTCATTTCAAGCTCATCCAAGCTAACTGTCCAGCTTTCACATCTTGCACTGTTTTACAATGTTTATAATACATGGAAAGGATAGACTGGAATTTCTGTCACTTGTTCTTGATCTCTGGCTGATTTTTTACAACTAGAGTTGACTCTTAAGGATGAGTTATTAGTCATCATCACATTTTCCTATTTGCATCTTAACAAAGCCGTGTGGGTCCATAACTTTTTCCCATCTTTGGACACAGCAACATTGAGCCTTAAGCTTCATGTCATCTCACTTGAACTTTGCCTTCACTTCAAACTTAGGCTCATATGTAGTTACTGGAAATGCAGTCAGTTAGATGACTGATGAGCCCAGCCCTGTTTTCCAGTTGACCTACACTGTCTGGTTAATTGGCTTGCTCAGAGTCACAGAGTAGGCATATGGTGGCTTATGGAATTAAACCCCTGACTACAGGAAGTAGCTCATTAACTGCCCATTACCTCAGCCTTCTATGCTGTCAGGCTGTTGTGGAAGGTGACCTGATGAAGCCCCAGCAGGTGTAGAACATAGTTGCTAACCTTTTGACTGGTACAGTTCATACTACTACATAATACCTGTGCTGCTAAATCTGATCTACACTCACTGCCAGTCAATGTCACATTGATCTTTGATATTCTTATTCATAATTTCTAAGACTTGTGCAGCCTGCTTATCTAAAATTGTTTTTAATGCCTTATTCCCCAGAAAGGTCTCTTAAGTTGCTGGGTAACTAGCTGGATGCTCTTTCAGGCATTAATCTATGAGGCTTTCATGTGCCTGTTAGTCTCCTGGCCTCTTGAATAAGCTACTGCAGATAAGCCCTGAGTCACCTTTACAAGTTCTGATAGGTACCATCGTAATAGGAGGGTTAACCATGTAAATCCTTTAATAATGAATTAGTTAATTAAAATAAGTAGGATTGTACTGCATGGCATCTTCTTCTATGTTTTCCTTGAACCAGTCCTTTTATTTTCAACATTTTTGTCCTTTCTTATGTATGAATTCCAAGGCCTTCAAGTTTAAATGGAACCAATAAACCATCAAATGATTTCTACATTAGACCTCCTGTCTGTAACATATAGGCATACAGCCACCTCAGTTGTGTATGTATTTGGAAACCATTCCTTTTGTAAAGCTGACTGGGATTTCCCTAAAACAAAGCCATCTCAGAAACACAAGAACTTAAAAATTATTGCAGATCTTTGAAAATGAGCAAGTCCCCAATGCCTGAAGACTTCACTCTAAGGTTTTTTCTTTGTTTGCGGAATACCTGTAGTTTTCTTAGTACACATTAATGTACCTAACCACTAACTTTGGCTTTCACTTGCTTTTTTGGCTTCTAGTTAGAAAGGATTAAGGTAAATGTATCACTGTCTACTTGGACATCATGCATACTTACTGGATCTCTGCTAAACAGTTGCAGTACTTTGGTTTCACTTTTCATCTCTGGTTGTTGTCCCTGTTCTTCCTCTGCTGTTATGGATTTTCCTTGGGTGCTTTCATTTACTCTCACGTACCTAATAAAACATGGGTACTTTAAACTCCATGTATACTATATTCATCCATGACCTGAATCATTGTTAATTGGGATAAATGAAGGATTAGTCAGCATACTTACGAGGCTAACAAATACAGAAATTTGCTGTACAACTATCATTTTTGAAGCTGGCAGTGAGAACAGCCATTGATGAAGGAATCCCTGCCATGTGAAACTGCTGTGGTTGTTGTTGTAGGAAGTAAGATATTTAGTAGACATTTACAAGTGTGAATCATGCACTAGTAGCAGTATACCAAATGAGGCTAATGTTATGAGAAAAAGGAAGCAAAACCTACCTTTACCTGCAGTGTGGTGACAGTTAATTGCAATGTGCAGGATAGTGTAGGCGCCTACCCAACTGCACAACAATGTGGAGGCAAAGTACTACCTCCCACACACAGTTTTTTTTATTTTAATTCATGAACAGGCTCATCAGTTTCCAATTACATGAAGCAGCCATCAGATGTAAAAATTTCAGATTATTGTAAAAGGTTAGTACATGATGCTTCAGTATGGCTTGTTTACTGAGAACTCTTCACAGATCTTTCATTAAAACAGGTATCTACAATGCTGTTAAATCTCAACTCCATATACTTAAGGGTTTGCCAATTAACAAGCTCAATCACATTTTTAGACTGTCAGAAGCTCTAAGCACATTTACTAACTTACAGAAGTGTGATAAAATCTGAAAATAAAGTACATTTGAATTCCTGCATCCATAAATAATGTACCAAATAGTATTTGCAGCTATGTAAAATAAAATATTCCCCATGACTATATTTGCCTATTATTTCTTACTACAGACTAGCTGCTTCCTCTTTACCATATTTTTACAAGTCAGTTTGCAAGATAGAGTTAATATAGCTTTCATATACTGCACTTTACTTGCTTTGATACATACTTTATCAGCTTGAGTGAATTCAGTATTCAGACATATAAAGTGCAACACTGGAGCAGATGAGGCGCTCCATGGTAACGTAACATCCACATATGACAAACTGGAAAGCAAGAATATGCAAGCTCCTGCACCATATGCAAACATGACATCAAATTATGCTTGCAGTACTATAAATTAAACTAAAAAACTCACAGTACCTATATGTGGGAATTACTTCTATTCGCTCTCAGAGGATAGTGCTTATTTCTTTATTGATTTATTTACTGACCAGGATAGTCTGACTGGGAAATCACCCATTTCAGCAGAGGCTCGGGGAGAAAAGCTCCATGCTTACATTTTAAACTGTCCAAAGTGTGTTTGAGAAATGCAAAACGTTTCTGTAAACATACGTATGCTTGAACAAAACAAAATAATTAAATACCACACGTGATATATACAAAAATATAAATAACGTACATGTGTGATATATACAAAAATATGAGGCAGACATTCCCATGTTGGTTGTATGCAAGTAGAAAAGAGAATGGTTATAGCAATACACAGTTGAGGTGGTATAATTTTCCAGGTGCAGAACCAAGAGTTGAACAGATATTGTTTGAGTCTAGCTTTCTAATTGTTGTAGTTCATTTGGTATGTTGTTTTAAACATCCATAGTTGAGAAGGAACTAAAATATTTGTTTGGTAGAATTAATACAACCTCCTGACACTAGGATGTCCTACTGTAATGTAACATCAGCATGCAAACTGTGCAGTAAATGATACTTGTAATCATGTAAAACAGTTAAAATGTTTATGTTGTTAATGATGTTTAGCTATTCCTGATGACTGTTGAATATCACAGAATAGTTCTTGTCAAAATGATCTAGGCCATAATTCTCTATCTAGCTCCTCCATGATCAACTTGTTTCATGATGGTGAATTTTTAATGTTATAGTTATAGCAACTCAAGGCCATAAACATAGTTTCCAACACAGGATCTCCCACCTATTCATCTAATTCATGCATAAACCAGGCCATAGATGTTAACAACTTAATATTCAGTGGAAGTTAAATCCATAGTTTGTCCCCAACCCATAGACAAAACTATAGTTTTTAAATGAGGAAGTTGTCATGGGTAACTCAACAAAAAGATTTTAATTCCTCAAGTTTTCATTGTGTGCTGTATAAATCCCATAAACTAATCTCAAATTACCATAATTTTGCCACTTAAAAATTATAATAGCATCACCCCTCAGCAATCTCTATGGCACAAGGTAGAGATTTAAAGCCCTTAGCTTGTCCTTATAAGTACATTCCAGAAAGGCCACAGATCTGCCTCATCAAAGTTCTCTAGATTCTCATCCGTTTTTGAATGTATGATTTATATTCAGAAGGCTCTCCCATTTTTAATAAGAGATCTTACAAGCACAACTTACAGGGACAACAATACCTTGCTGTCTTAAGCAGCTAATAGTTCTCAGAACTTCTTCCATAATTCCATAGCAATGCTGGATAACAGTCACTGTATATTGAAGGAACTTATGCTTATCATATGCAATAATATCAAAGTCTTTAATAGGAATTACTGCATGAACAATCAGGGGTGCATATGGTTAGAGCTACCAAAGTTAACAGACCAGATAAAAAAGCTGTCCTTGTGCATCTGTAGGGTTAACTGATCGTTTAAATTCCTTATCTCAGTCCCAACCTTAATATCCTCAACATATTTAGCTGTTCAGACATCCCTAGTAGTTGCAGAGGAAGACCTGAGCAAGTGAAATAGAAAGTGACCCAAAACAGTACCCTGTGGTACATCTACATTTATGGCTGCCTCTTCAGAGTATGCCCCTTTAATTCTTACTCTATATCTTTGGTTGTGAAACAAGTAGTACCCATACATTAAGCATGATCTACCAGATATAAAACCATGCAATGTTAGATCAAAAGGCTGTCTAATAATGACAAACAAACTGTTAGGATAGTTCTTTTAAATGCTTTGCTAATGATAACTAATAAGGCTTATTGGTCTGAACCCAGCAACAGAGCAGGAATTTATTATCCTTGAGTAATAAGATGACACTTACCCTTTACCATATATTGGTTATGTAGCCATTGCCCAGTGAATCTTGAAAAAGAAAAAGTAAATAGTGTGTTATCTTGGATAGGGTCTTAGAAAGAAAATGACCCCTCAATCCACCCGGGCCTGCTGTGATTTTGTTATTTTTTAGCTTTTACTGCATCTCAACAACATCTAAGGAAATAGGAGAGGGAATCATACTATCTATTACAATCCCCAACACAATAAAAAACTGAATAATTAAATAATTTTCAACACTAATGTGGTCTGATAACATTGAGTCATTCACAGTGATTTCTACATATCAACGGAATCAGGTCAGCCCTGAACTTGTGTACATGTTTGAAAAAAAGCCTTGTGGTTATCCAAAGTGGGAGAGAGAGGGAACGATAGCGAGAAAGAGATGGGGTGAGAGATGTACGTATCTTTTTGTATTGTGCATTTGACTCCTCTGTAATTTGTTTTTTATTTTGCTTGCAACCTTCTTAAACTTTGTTTATTCACCTGTGCTGGAGCATTGTTACACACTTTCAAAAAGTGTTTTTTTATTCTAATACTTCTGTAAGGAATGAGTACACCAGTGGAGTACAAAAATTGGTTTTCTTTGAGCTCACTATCTTAAATAGGATAAATATTGCAACGAATGATTCTACAATTTGTAGAAAATATTCGATTTTCAGAAACTTCCTTATCACTTGTAACAATTTCTTATGTCAAGTTGGTTATCTCCTTCTCAATTCTTTATAATTTCCCTGATAAAACCGTCTGATGGACTTATTACCCTGTTGCTTAACAATTTGAAAGTTCTATTAAAACTGCCATTCTACACCCATATGGTCTGATTTGTCCAGATCAGTAACCATCATACATTTTGTGGCAAGTTCTGGTTCTGTTATTAATACTGTATCCAAAATATTCATGCCACTTGTAGGGACATGGACTATCTGTTTGTACCTAAGTGATAACCTCTTTACAAACAATCCATCCCATATTGTAGTGTAAGCTTCCATCCGATCCCAGTCTGTCAATGATATCTTTAGGTCATCTACCACGAAATGTGTCCTTCTCTAGACACTAACACATCTCCACAAATTGTATGCCCTTCTCCAAACAGTAAGACATCTCTCAGAAATATTTCATTCTCATGAGAGTTATAGTGCAGGTGTCTGTATAAGGCAGTAATCATGAATTATGAGTGCTTTCTTACATAGCTGAATATAGATGGGTACTATCTCACTCCAGCACTCAAGATCATCTCACAAAGATAGAATTTTAGAGCCACTCTAGTGACATAGAGGGATAAAGCCCTAACTATGTCCTAGGCAACCCAGATTTGATTAGTAGCAAAGATGATTGGCAGAGTGGCAGAGAGGGATGGAGATGTGTGCATCCCAGGTGGGAGGTGGTTACACGGGTATTCCCCATGATATCCCTGATGAAGGCTGGGGTTTGTGCAAGGGAGTACATAGTTCAGAAGGGAATTAGGGTGGGAGCTTGGCTGTATAAGGGATTGGGAAACAAGAGTTAGGCCTTAAGATTTAAAAAAAAAGGCAGCTATAGAATAGCACTGCCCCCCCCCCCTTGCCCTTAGGATCTATATCAGCCCTGATCATAATTTTCAAAGTCAAAGCAAACTTTATTGTCATACACATCAACACAGAAGAAAAAGTGTGTATCACTGCATGAAATTTCAATACTCGGGCTCGCACCATAAGAATGACAGTTTACAGAAGGAAGATAAATTAATAAAAAATTAAACGGCAAAAATAAAAATCAAAATAAGATAATAAAAATAAATAAAGTAAAACGTTGAAAGCAGAAACAAATCAAATACAACAACAAGAGGTACAAACAGTAGAAATATAAGAAAATATATAAAAAACAGTACTATAAATAAATAAGATTAATAACGAAAGAAACTTGCCTAGCTGCAAGTCACTATAAATAAATAAGAGGCACACATGTAAAACTTACCCACCACCAATATATGTCATAAACATATAGTTTACAGTTTCCGTAGTGTAGATAGAGCTGTGTAAAGTGAGCTATGTAGAGAATTATGTAAATAACAATGACATATTGCACATAAATAATGTTTTCCCCATTTAGCAGGTTAGGCTATGGGTTTGTTGTTCAGCAGTCTGATAGTGTGTGGGAAGAAGCTGTTATGGAATCTGGATGTTCTGCATCTAATGCTTCTGTAGCACTTCCTTGTTGGCAGGAGTTTGAACAATCAATAAGGTGGATGGTGTATATCCCTCATTAGTTTTCAGACTCTACCATTGCATCTGTTTGAATATATGTCCTGTAGGGATTGAAGATTGGAGCCAATAATTTTTGTGGCCTATTTAATGATCTTATCCAGTGCCTTCTGATCAGCTTGAAGGCAATTTCCATATCAGACAACAATGCTGTTTGTCAGTACGCTCTCAAGTCATGGCTCTGTAGAAGGTAAGTAGGACCTGTGGGTGGAGGTTAGCTCTCTGAAGTCTACTAAGGAAGTGGAGATGTTGTTGGGCTCTCTTTATAAGGTAGGAAGTATTTATGGCCCAACTTAGGTCCTGCGAGATATGTACCCCTAGGAGTTTGGTGCTATTTACTCTCTCCACTGCGGCACCACTGATAATGATGGGGGTGTGTGGCTTATTCTCCTTCCTAAAATCAGAATAATTAATTAATATGTAATTAATAATTGGTATAAATTCAGGACTAGAATGGAATGACAGATCGACAGATCCAGATCTGGATGTGGGACACTAGGGATGGCTGTCAGAATGAGGCAGGAGTACACTGCATATCCCCCCCCCAAAAAAAAACTCAACAAGATGAAATTTCTGTCCTTACATATAGAGTCATACCACCATTACCACCTGTCCTATTGCTTCTGTCTTTAGGAAAAGTCTTATGATCTCTTCATTTGATGGGTGGATTCATATTGTTACAACACTTCTCTTTAACACATATTATATCATAAGCTTCTGCACCCAACATGCCCTCAGAGTCTGTTATTTTATTATTTAGATTCCTAGGATTAATTAGCAGACAAGTGACACTTGTCACTCAACCTAGGTTTCAGGTACATGGTTCCTAAAAAAACCTTTACAACCTTTGTAAAATGGCTACCTAGTACCTTATTGCCTTAACCTCCTAGGCAGTAGACATCTCATGAAAACATAAAATGCCCCCATTCTCTTTGATGTGACAGTGGAGACAGACGTCCATTCTGCATGCCTGAGACAGTCTCCAGTCTCCTTCTATTAATGCTTCACCCCAAAGAAGGGACTATAATTCAAATGTGTGAGAATTGGTGAGGGCATGGCATTTAGAAGGTCAGGCCTGTTTTGGCCAGGTTGAGAACCCACAATAAAATGAAAAGTTGGAAGAGAGTTCATTGCAATCATTTTTAAAGACTGGGCTGGGTGAGTTAAGTGAAAGGCACAGTGACCCTCTTGAGCCATGTACTAGAGTTAATGGCCATGTTCTCTTATATAGATACTGGCTACATTTACATTTTTGCGGCCATTATTTGAAAAACTTCACCTTTGCTAAAATAATTCATTATAAAGCATGTGCAAATATATATGCCTAAAAGCTTTTGTATATTACAGCTAAAGATAGTACATTTCATAATTTAAAACACCTCAAACCCAGATTTGATACTCTTAAACTTAGAGAAGGAGATCGAAGGAATAATGTCTGTAAAATCAAATACAATTCTCTCTCCCTGCTTAACTTGATCAAACTATGTCATAGCATGTTTCCAATGTTCACTTGAAGTCCTAACATTATCATTTGTTTTACAAACAATAATCACACAAGTGTGCATATTGCCTGTTGAAAAAATCTGTTAGGTAGTTCCTCTGTCATCTTAAATCCTGGTAAAATGCACAGAGTAACAAGTTTTTCATTATTTCTTGGTATGATGTTTTTGATGCCACATAAATGTGAATCAGTTATCATTAACACACCATTTTTACCTTGCTTCACGGTGGATTCCTTATCTCCAAGGTTAGGTAATGTCCCACTATGTGGTGCCACTCCAGAGTTTTACTTACGGAATGTATAATGACATTCTGAAGCACTTGTCCTCCAAAACTCTCCTCCCTTTTTTTTTTGTTTATTTAATAATGAATCATCTTCCTCCTCAGTGTCCTTATAATGTCATTAGCTGCCTTGCTTTTCTGCTAATCAATCTAACATACAGTTAACCCCCACTTCACAAACTATACTATTACATTCTGAGAAACTTTCATTCTGATTGAGTCGCAGCACATTGACAGATTGTAGAGCAGACAATGTCCAACGTCCTCTGCGATGAACAGCCAAGATATCGGCAGTGAAACATTGCAAATAGCCCAGGTATAAGCAGAGGAACATTGTTTAAGCCAGAGTGAGAAACCCAGGAGAAGCACACTGCCAAACTGCAGCAAGAAACTCACTGCCCAACCACCAAGAAGAAGGACAAACAAAATTATTTAAACAATAAAGCAGACATCACAGAAGCCCTTCAGCAGCAAACAAAGGACATGTCCTGAGAAGCAAAAGGTCAAGAAGCACAAAGAGCACAGAGTCAAAGTACTGTTCCGCCATTTTGTTCATTTTATTGACTGGCTCCATTTAGTGGCAAAATGAACAAAAATACAGTAGCGCTTTCCAGGACTTGAACTAGTACTACAGGCCTCTTCAGTCTGCTGCAGGATCCACTACACCAAGATGCATCTCACCAGCATCCCCTACGAATGTCTTACTTAACCTACACCTGGATATATATTATTAAGTTACTGTCGATGTTACTCAGCTGATATCTTGGCTGTTTGTTGCTTAGTATGTTCAACGTTGTCTGCTCAATAATCTGTCAGTCGATGTCTTGGGACTCGATAAAAACTTTGGAAGTCTAGATTCTGTTCTGTTAACACTGCTTACACAGACAGCAGTATCACTATCAGGGTGCTTCTTACTTTGCACCAGTATTTCACTTTGTATTAAAGCTAGGTTTACAGGGCACTCCGTTTATGTGCTATGCTCAGTGATTTATGCAATAAGATGACCTGTTTGTGTTAATATAGCAGTTTTTGTTGACTCAGTTATAAGCACAACCCATTCGACTAAAATTAAATCAGTAGAGGCAGCTACATTTATCTTCATCAAATTTTGAAAAGTCATCATATAGCAAACCATAGTTAGAACACCACTTTAAAATACCCCTGTCCAATAAATCCTTCAGACAAAATTTGCCAATTTCTTCCATTTATTGCCAACAACTAAATGTTAGTAGGAAAAGGAAGGGTTAAAGTAATAAAACAAGCAAAAATACACACTTTACCACCAGACTGTCTCAATGTCTACTTGTAAGTGCTCACTTTCCATTCAGCGTGAGTAGAAAATTAGAAAAGTAATCTAAATACACAGTTTGCCACCGATCCAAAATAATCTTGCTTATGAGAACTCATTTTCTGTTTTCTTTCAATATTCACAGTTTATATTACACAGGTAAAATGAAAAAATGTATATATTGTAGTATATGCTAAACTTTACTCCCAGTAAAGTTTTTAGATAATAAACTTGTAAATAATGTGCAATCAGTAGCACACAATTTCAATTTGTTGTAAGATTTAACTCCCCAAAATTAGACATATTTAATAACATGAAGTGATTGATTACTTTTTCTACCTCAATAAGTGTATGATGGATCCACTTGCTCTATGATTTTAAAGAGAAAAAACAGTAAAGCTGACTTAGCTAATGCTTCTTCCATTAATGCATTCACATGGACACAAAAAAAATATGCAAAGGTCTGCTGTGTACATCTTTGTGTTTTGTGTTGTATGCATGAATGTGAACACTCACACGAGCAAGCACATACAGACTAATAGGGAAGGCTGGTAAATATGCAGAAAGCCACTAAACACCAGTTTTTAACAGCACCATGCTTCTCTAGAGTAATACCTCAGTGCAGAAGCACTTACAATACCACAGGATGCTTACAAGAGCTCACATGTGATAGGATTATACAGAGTGCATATGCTAAGGTACAGCTAGAGCAGTTTTGAAAAGCAGAAAAACTCAGTGAAATTGTTTCTGTTTTCTAAAGTAGCTCAATCCTGTAGCATGTATATTTAATTATAGGAAGCAGAGGTGTAAAGTTCCTTCCAAAAAACTGGGTTTAACACTTTAAAGTGAGAATGTTTGATGAATTGTCCTACTTGATGAAGTTGTTGACTAAACAGGTCTAACTCCCATATAAACCTTATACCAAAATGATATTTGCAATCATGTAAAATACTGTAAAATATTCCATTTCCTATATTTGATTATTACCTCTTTATGAGATATTAAATAGCACAGCATAATGGCCATAATGTGAATTGTTTCCCTATCATCATCTTTTTTTTCTACAGTAAAACTTTTTTATTATTATTATTAAACTATATTAATATTTTTTAATATCAAAATAGCATGAAATACAAAAGAAGAATATTTTCACATATGCAAGCATGACGCCAAATTAAATGTGCTGTCATATAGAATAAAGTAATATCTTTCCTTTACCTATTTTGGCTGTTACTTCTCATTGGCAGCTATCAGAGAATAGTGCTCGTTAGAGGATCAGGCCTTAATCATGTATGTTGCTTCTCCTTGACCAGTATTTCTCATAACCACATTGGAGAGACAGAATTAATACGGCATCTCAATCTTATATGTATTGTTCTGCAAAGCTGTATACACATGTGAATGAATACATTAAATTGTATAACAAGTAGCATCAGGGTCCATCAAGATGTGTCACAGTACTGTAAAATATGCCTGCAAACATTAAACTGGTGCAGGGTGGTGTGCAGATTTAAACATTGTGCAGTGCATGTGGTACAGAGTATTGTGTTGTCGCCTCACAGCAAGAGGTTCTCCAGTTCGATTCTCGGTTGAGGTGCCTTCTGTGCGAAGTTTGCATATCCTGCATGCATTTGCATGGGTTTCCTCCCAGATTCCAAAGACATATGACTGGAACGTTTCTCTCTAGGCCTCAGCTGATTGTGAAAAGACCTGCATTAGGCGTAGTCTGGGAGTTTCACAACTGTGAAGATTTTGTTCACAAGAGTTCAACAACAGCTTGTTACATTAGCCAGCAGTTTACTGCTAAAAACAACCCAAAAATTGCATTACTTTCAGTAATGTTTCTTTGTGTGGTTAAATTCATACAGCATTCAGATTCAGTACATTCCATGACTAAACAAATGCAGCATTCAGATTCAGTACATTTCATGACTAAACAAATGCAGCATTCAGATTCAGTACATTCCATGACTAAACAAATGCGGCATTCAGATTCAGTACATTCCATGACTAAACAAATGCAGCATTCAGATTCAGTACATTCCATGACTAAACAAATTCGGCATTCAGATTCAGTACTTTCCATGACTAAACAAATGCAGCATTCAGATTCAGTACATTCCATGACTAAACAAATGCAGCATTCAGATTCAGTACATTCCATGACTAAACAAATTTGGCATTCAGATTCAGTACTTTCCATGACTAAACAAATGCAGCATTCAGATTCAGTACTTTCCATGACTAAACAAATGCAGCATTCAGATTCAGTACATTCCATGACTAAACAAATGCAGCATTCAGATTCAGTACATTCCATGACTAAACAAATGCAGCATTCAGCCATGCAGAGATCAGTATCATGCAACGGGGTATTCCACAGTACTGCAATGTTTGTTCACAGGAGTGGTCTAGCATTTTTTTTTTACATTAGACAATAGTTTCTTCCTGCCTAAAAACAAAAAAGATATAAAAGAAATATTGCTTTCAGTGGTGTGCTATTGCACAGCTGAATGAATTAAGACTTTTTCCAGATGCTGTACTTTGAATGCTTAAATAACTCCAACATTCACTCATGCAAAGACCAGTATCATGGAATAGATGAGATGTTCCACAGTACTGTAATTTTTGCTCACAGGACTACTGCTGCAGCTTTTTTCTTTACTGGAATACTATGGATGTACAACTAAAGATTAATTCAGGGTAGCTGAGCATGCAATTTTATAGCTGTAACCGATAAATGGATGTGATATATTGAAGATTTACCCACAGTTGGTTTGGCAACATGAGTAAATATTAAATATATCACAGCCTGGAGTCAGTTATTGCTGTTATACAATGACATTATTTAAGAAAGAAATTACTTAATTTTCTTAAATAATGTCTTTGTATAACAGCACTGTTGTGTTTTCCATGTTGTTTTGGTATTCTGCCACACTTTGTTGAGGTACTGCACATGCGTATGGGACTTATGTTCCCACGCTTACGCAGTGCTTTGGAAAGCAAGGAACCAAGAAAGGAAGATTGCTTTGGCCTTTTTTCCTTTTTTCCTTTTCTTTTGAAAACATAATGTGAAATTTGGACAGCTTAAAGGTACGAAAGAGACAGGGTAAAAATACAAGGAAAATCAGATACATTTCTTTAGTTTTTGCATAACGTACCTGATTTTCCTTGTATTTTCTCTGCCTTCCTTACTTACCTTTCAACCTATTAACTCAAGAAAACTGGAAAGCCTTATTAGTATATATTAATAGAAAAAAGTCCAGGCAATCTGACTTTTTTCTATTGGTATATGCTCTAGTTACAATGGGCACACTGGTTTGGCTGGCCAATCTGCGTGGATGTTTTTGAATGTTGATGAGCTACCATTGTATAATAAATATTTGACAACATATTTTTAGTGAGTAAGAAAGGGCCAATATTTGGATTTTATTTTATTAGTGCAATACATGCCTTCTGATTACTGTTCATAAAATGATGTGCACATGAACGTCATTTTCCTCTCATCATTCAGTGTTCTTACTGGTGACACATCATGTTGGTCTTTTCTTCATTTGCATATGGACTTGCTGTATATTTATCCATTTGTCAAGTGACGTTTAAAGACATGCAGGTACGTGCGTGTGTGAATGGCTTTGCCTTCTTTGAAGGTTGGGCGTCAGGCTGGCAACTCGGCACCGTAAAAATCCACTGCTAATCATTAGCGGACCGGAGTTCCACAGTGGCGACCCCTAACCGGGAAAAGCTGAAAGACACTGGCTTAATATAGCACCTCTGTGAGTCAGGCAATGTGCTTTAATTGTATATGTAAAGACATCATCACAATAATCACATAGTCACATGATGAGGGTTTTTTTTACTAGTTTCAAACTGTTAGTACGCACTCAGACTCCTCTTTTTCTCACAGCCTGTCCTTAAAGATAGTAGGGTGGACCCATCACTACTTCCCCTGTTCCTACAAAACTAACTCTTTGGATAACCTGGGCTCATTCCCAAATGTGTGCCTCCGTGGCTGCAGACAGACATTGCACCTGTGCCAGTGAACCTGAGATTTATCACTCTTCATTCTACCACCTCAACAACATTGGACTTCTCTTCTAGTGCCTGTCTCCCAAAGTGATAGAATTGTTTCCCCATGATAATTTGAACACTGAGTCTAGGTTACTCAGCTGACGTACAACTATATAAATTTTGATAGTGACTAAAAGAAATGAACAGTAAAATGGTGCTAACTGATTTTCTGTGGTGGTAAAGCCCACTTCACCACAGTGCATCCACTGTGATTTTTACATATTAAAATCAACTCTGAGATCTCACTCTGCCTCATGCAAAAAGGAAAAATGTTTGAGATTTTCACCTGCAATTTATTTATGACATACCACAATTTATCCAGTTTTACTTCAATTGAGTAACCTACAGCAATGAAGGTCTAGATCTCTTGAGACAATTCAGTACTTTTGGGGGGAAACTGAGAAAAAGAGGCATAGAATAATAGTGGACATTTGAAGAGCAGTGCATTAACTCACTTTTATTCTGAAATGTTTTTCTTTTGCCTATTATAGTCATCACTATTCTTGTCACATGTCGCTTGGGTGTCTTTATAGAGGTAAAGAAACAAATCTGCCAATTACAGGAGGAACAGTATATAACTATTTACTTCTTATAACAGTGGTACCTTCTCAAGCATATGCCATTGCTAACATATAATAGCATTACTGATACACTAATGAGTTAGTTCATAATTCTTTTGATAGTGAACAAAAGTATAGCTGAAACACTACTGTACTTGTGTGATACTGTCAGCTTGTTGTTTACATTTCTATCCTAACAGCAAAATCTTTATTTATAATAAAATGGATGTGTGTTGTGTGTCTGATAGTCCTTGTCTGTACAATGTATGCATTTATACAGACATAATATACATATATATATATATATATATATATATATATATATATATATATATATATATGTAGGTATAGATATATAGACATAGATAGTTTTTTTAGTATACTACAGTCATTGTGCTGCTATGATTTAATACTTATTCCTTCATTTTGTCTGTGATCAAGTGACAAGAAAGTGTGTGTGTGTGTGTGTGTGTGTGTGTGTGTGTGTGTGTGTGTGTGTGTGTGTGTGTGTGTGTGTGTGTGTGTGTGTCCCTCCCATCATATACAGATGCACAGAATGCCTGCATTTAGAACTTGCTCAATAAATCTGAGAGCAGTGGCTAAAACACTGACACACTTAGAGACAGTTTCCATAGAAACAGTTCTACAAGGATCCCTAATCTGCCAAGGCCCAAGGAATAATATTATAAATAGTATCACCATGACATTAAGGGAAGAGAAAATAACAACAACACTACGCTGATGCTCTAAAAAAATCAGGTAATCTGTGCAAGCAATGAAATCAGAAATCAGCCTCATTTAGAAGCAGTGTGATCATTTCATCCACATTTTAAAAGCTGAGCAAGAAATTTAACCATACAAAAGATATGTGTGAGCTACAAATAATTGTCACTGTAGTGAAAGGACCCCTGTCTTACATTGTTTGTGATAGTTAATGCATCACCTAGAAGCTAATGTGTGTATATTTGTATTCTTCAGATGAGTCAGTTGTTTAATGCTGTGTATGTAAATGAAATATTGGTAAAATCAAATATAACCAGGTTGTATGAGTATGTCTTTTAGGCAATTTATAGCAAATGTAAGGAACCATAGCATTTTTATTCTCAACTGTTTGTGCAACAGTAATAAAAGTGTTAAGACTGTGTGCATGCTTTGGTGAATGGATGGTGTGAAGAGTTCATTCCAGGAAAAATGTATAAAGTCAGTCTCATTTTCAAGAGGGAAATTAGAAGCACTTCCTACCTACAAGACAAAGCTGAAGAAATACTGGGCTATATTTTGAAAAATGTTTAATTAGTCCCAAAACTGTATTGTACTGCATGATAACAAGTTTCTGTGTTCACCTATATTATGATAAGTTTGGTTTGGCAAGATATTTTGGGTCGACTTTGAGTACAGGAGCTTAGGAAGCTCTGCCCTGTCTACTTCTGTATCCCTCAAAGACCTGTTTTACAAAGATGTGCACCAAAAATTCTTGAATTCGCACAACTGAGCTGTAATGCATCATCTGTCTTTGTTGCAACAGCTACACAACGCACATACTTGGCATGGGGCCTAGCTGCAGTCCTAAATCGGTACAAGAAACATACAGTATATCCACTCTATGAAACTGCAACAAACAAGTTTTACTATGTCTTTATATATGTCTGCCGATTTGTATTTTCTCAAAAAATGCTTGGTTTATTTCTTAATCATTTACAAGATGTACCCGAGATATGAAAAGTGGATGCAGCAGCTGTCTTCCTTAGCACTATATATATCATAAACTCTGTACCTTTTCTTGCCAAAGGACTTAATTAGCAAATGAAGCAGCAACATATGTCTAGCCAAACCAAATGCCGTAAAATGGCTTTTGGAAGGAAATATTTGTTAACTCTTAATGTTACATTTCTGTGGGTGAGCATATTATTTCTGTGCAAATCTCCAAATCATAGCATTTACTCCAGTGGCTGAAATAAAATTGTTATTCACATATTATATTCTGTTCCATATGAAATTGCATCTTGTTCTGTTTTCGGCTCTGGACTTTGTGTTGTCCCTGAAAAACGGTAAAATAACACTGTACTTACTCTTTTGATGAACTGACACACAAATAAACGGACCTGTCCTACTGCTGATGTACTAGGATAAATGAAGTTTGGAACAGACAAATTTATCACAGGACATCTTTAGTGAAGAGATGAGGGTGCATTGGGGAGGTTAAAGGGAGGAAAGTAGGTAGGATGGGTAGTTAAGGAAGTTTGAAGGGGAGTAGGCAAGAAAGGGTTAAGAAGGCTGGAGATGAAGGGAGGAAGTGAGGTAAGGTGGGGGAGGGTCTTTAGGTCTTTTGAGGTGGGAATTGACTGTTGAGATTCACATTTGGTGTGATTTTGTTGAAGCAGGATCATGTCCTAGAGGACCTGAGCTGGTGGGATTAAGGTAGGCCTTGGGTGGTTATACGGAACAAAAGGTGAGTACAGTTTTCCTGGTTATAGTAGGATAATAATTTTTTTTCTCCTCTTTCTTTTCTCTTCTCCCTCCTAAAGTGATGGTGTTTGTAGAAAGGGTGGGGAGATGTATGTTATAGAATGATCATAATATCATGTGGTCTGTAGTTTGGGTAGGTGTAGTAGCTCTGGCGGGTTATTCTGTCCATGCCTCGGGTTAATAGTGTAGGACTAGGGTTTTATTTTAGCTCCAGTATTCTTGGCTCTTGCGATGGGTATAGGAGGCTAGGGACAGTGATAGCAGAGCATGGGGGGAGAGCCGTTTGCTGGTGGTGCGGTTAAGCTGATGGATCATCTGGGTGACCCAGTTTAGGCCCCTTTACTCGGTGGTAGTGTCTGTGGTGGCCGCGTGCAGTGTCAGCCAAGTCAGGATGCACCTTGGCCTTATGCTGGTTCCTTGTTTGATGGTACATGTATAGCAGTTTTGAGGTTAATTCCATTCTTTCTCTTGAGGTCACTAGCCTCATTACTTTACAGGCTAGAGGGTTTGGTTGGTGGATGGTGGGCAGGGCAGGGACAGGGCGATGGTTCGTGGGCTTGCTCCCTGGCTGTTAATGGTCTTCCACGCATGTGTGGAAATATGTACATCATCATATAAAAAAAAAGAAATGAAAGTATAATAATTACACTCCAGCGGCCTTAGGTTTATTTTCACCAGAGGAATGCTTCTAGTGGGAATGTAGGCTGTCTGTGGCTCTGCTATACAAATAAATAAATAAATAAATAAAAATGAGAAAAGGGGAGAACAAGCAAGATACAGGCCTGCAACTTGGTGCAGGTTGATGTGCTTGAAGAGTCCCTCCGGTGAGAGAAAAAAAAAATAAAGTAAAGAGAGGGATGAAACGGGGGAACTTCACAAGAAACTAACCCAGGCTTGCATTGTGATAGCCAGGCATGGACACAGTCAGTGTTGGGGGGATGGGACAAAGTTCGACAAGCTATCAGGGTTGGGGGGGTCAGCATAATAGTTAAAACTTTTCAAAGGCTGAAGAATGCCTCTCATCTGCACAATTTCTTGGGTCTCATAGTAAGTGAGGCAAGATCTCTGAGCAGCCCCTGGCCGTGTCTACAGTGTGGGGCAAAGGCTTAGGCAGGCAGGAGGGAATGGGGTTTGTTGAATAGCCCTAGTGAGGCTACGGCTGACAAGGGCAGTTTGCTCCTTATTTATGCGGCTCAGAGGTGTCAGCCTACTGGTGTGTTGCTCGGATGGCATCTCAGGTGTTTTGGGGCTTCAGTTTTGGCAGTGTGTCTTATTAGGTCCTGGTTCAATCTTTGGCAAAGGATGTATTTGATTCTGGATACACTTAGTGCAGTATTGTCCGAAGTTATTTTTTTCCGCCTCCCTTACAGCTTTAACTTACAGTGTGTGTTTTGTCATTTCAGGTGTCAAGCTGCAACATGGCAGATGTCTAGGCTTTGAGGCAGAGGTGGGCAAAGTAGAAGATCTGTTCTGAGAGATGCCGAAGGAAGACACAGCGGTAACCAGCATGCAGGGCTCCAATACTCAGAAAAGATGATAAACAGTGAAGGGTAAACAAGCACCCAGAGGCAAGAAAGCACACCAGATGCTGCCAGCAGAGGACAGGACAACAGAGGTCACAACACCGGTGTCACCACCTGCAGCTCCAATGAGTAATGATTTTACAGTCCCCATTGGGGGGAGGCTGAGGGACAGGTAACAGGGATTAGGTGCCAAGGGTTAGGTATCAGGGTTAGTGGACTGCCTAGGTTCTTGCAGGATGTCAGGGCCAGCAGTGGGGGTCTGCAGACCTTAGTGGGCCAGAATTTGAGTTTGGATGGTACTCTTTCATTGCTAGAGGAAGATAGCAAACCTTGCTTAGAGGAGGTAGGGTCAGACCATGGGACATGTCCGGGTAATTGGTTGACTACGCAGGCATTGGGTCAGGAGGGTGCAGCAATCCTTGTGACTCCTCACATATCACTTACAGTGAAGGAGAAGATCTGGAAGGGAGAATACATGGACATTTTTGAGTTAGTTGCTGCCGATGGGGTTCAGCGCCTGATGGAAGTCAAAACGGCAAACGGAAAAGACCTCTTAGCAGTCTTGGCTGCCTAAGGTTGCAGGCAAGTGGGTAAGCATTGCCAGAGAATGTGAGAGAATTGGGTCTTGGGATTTGTATATTACATGGCAGTGTGGTTGGAAAGGGATAGCACTTTGCTCCTTCCACTCCTGGCTTATTTTCTGATAATACGAGGGAAACAAAGGATACTGGTAGGTAACGCCTGGCTTTGGTATGATCAGAAATTCTGCAAGAGGAAGGCAGTCAATAAGTCCATGCGCTGGGAGGTAAGACACCCTTATATTTGGCTGTCCACTATGATGGACAGTTTTGGTGCAAGCATTAGAGTGGGTAAGTTTGCAGAGGGGGGTGTCAGAGAATGTTGGGCCTTCAGTGCAGGGAGATGTGCTTTGACAGCTTGCAGATTCTCCCATACTTGTTCAAAGTGTATGGGTGGGCATTCAGCAATGCAGTGCGGTAGGGGTGAGGGTCAGTTTGGGGGTCAGACATCATCCTTTCCGGGTCAGAGAGGATTAAGCAGACCTCCCGTGTGGTTGCAGGGGCTGTGGGGCTGGGCCAATTTTTGTGCCCCGAGGGGGGGTCCTTTCGGGGAACAAGGGGATGCCCAGAGGACTCATTCACCTATTAAGGTGCATGTCCTGCAGGACCTGCTGATGCAGTATCCACAGCCGGCAGGGACGTGGGAATTGGTTGAGGGTTTTTCGAGGGGGGTTTCGATCAAGTCAAGTTTGGTGGGGGTGGTAAGGTGGGAAGAAATTTGAAGTCAGTGTGGGGGAGGGAAGATGTTCTGGGGGCTGTGATTGAGAAGGAGTGTCAGGCAGACAGGTTACTGGGCCCCTTTGATAGTCCACCATTTACTCATTTCAAAGTGTCACCTTTGAGTTTGGTCCCCATAAAGAGACCGAGTGAGTTCCGATTGATACTCCACTTATCTTACCCAGAAGGCAAGTCTGTGAATGATTTTATCCCAGGGGACGAGGTTAAGGTTACTTATGTGTCCCTGGATGATGCGGTCTGCATCATTAGAAGCTTTGAGGACCCCTGGCTAGTGAAGGTGGACATTGAGTCTGCCTTTCGCCTTTTGCCGGTACGCGAGGAGGATTGGCCATTGTTGGGCATGGTAGTGGGGGATCACTTTTATTTTGATACAGCTATGCCAATGGTATGTGCAGTGGTTTGTTCCACTTTTGAAAGGTTTAGTATGGCCTTACATTGGAAATGGCAACAGCCGGTGGAAGGGTAGAGAGCAGTACATTACTTAGATGACTTCTTGCTAGTGGGTGAAGGGAAAGAACGGACACTTATGGCTATGCATGAGTTTTTGGGGATGTGCGAGGAGCTGGGAGTTCCATTGGCTACTCATAAGTTGGAGGGCCTGGAGAAGGTGTTAGACTCCTTGGGTTTGAGCATGGATGTGGGACTAGGATTATTTTACCTGAGAGAAGCTAGCTAGGCTTCAAGAGAAAATAGTATGGATGAGGTCTAGGAATAAGATTCAAGTGAGGGATGCCATGGAGCTGTTCAGGTTGTTGAATTTTGACTGTAGGGCAGTGCATCTGGGACATATGTTTTATAGGTCAGTGTCATTTCTTTTGAAAGGTGGTAAGGATAAGTATGGTTGGGTGAGAGTTGGCAAATTGACAAGTGAGGACTTAACCTTGTGGCTACAGTTTTTACAGCAGTTTAATGGGGTCACTTTTTGCTAGACAGATTGGGTAGGTCAAGGGTATTTACAACTGTTTACAGATCCAGCCGAGGTCCTGGGTATGGGAGCATTCTTTGCAGGGCAATGGTTTGCAGTGCCATGACCTCCTCAGTGGCCTGAGGAATGGAAGCATGATGTTGCTTTTCTGAAGCTGATGCCAATTTGGGCAGTGTCAGTGGTGAGAGTTTTGCAAGCTAAGATGGCTAAATCTGAATGTTTGTTGATGGTTTTGCATAAATTAGTTTTGCAGAGCTTGTTGATTAATTTTTCTTTTACTGGGGTACATGTCCTGGGAGTGAAGAAAGAGATTGCTGACAGCTTGTATCATTTTCAGTTTTCCAGGTTTTGGCAGGTGGCTCCAACAGCAACAGGTGAACCCATGGGGTACCAGATGAGGTTTGAAAGATTGGGCAGCAGTGATCAGCAGTTTGGCTCAGCAGTCTTGGTCAGTGTCCATCAGGAAGGCTTATGGTAGAGCTTTGCATGATTTTTATAGTTTTGTTAGGCAGTTACCAGAGAAGGAATGTGTGTGGTTGGAAGATTTGCTGTTGCGATATTTAGTGGTGATGAGGGCACAGGGCAAGGCAGTAAGATCGGTGAGAGTGAAATTTGCCTGGTCAGCTAGACTGGTGGATTTTACTAAATCCTGGACAGTCTGGCAGGTGTTGAAAGGATGGGGTAGGGGGGAGGCCTGAACACGGATAGGTGATGGCTGGTGATGAAGGAAGATGTTGCAGGGTTTGGTAGGGTATTTGGAGACTAGGAAGACTATGTGGTGCGGGGAACATTGAGTGTATGGATGTACTTTGGAGCTTTTCAGGTGTCGGCATTGTTGGGGTCGCTGGTGTGGGATGATGCTCTAATGGTGCCAGTATCAGTTCATATTAGGTTGAGGTCGTCTAAGACCGATCAAGTGGTGAAAGGGGCAAAAATAGTTTTGGGGGAAGATAGGCTGGAACTGATGTGTCCAGTACCATGGGGAAGGAGATTGGGTGCATCTCAAGAAGGTAGATCACATGTCTTAGTATTTAGGTCTGTAGGAGGTAGGGCATTAATGGGGGGGGGGCAACTGAATTTAGTCATGAGAAGGGCCTTTTGTAGTATGGGCCTTGAGAGGGATACATTTTCTACTCATTCTTTTTGGATGGGTAGGGTGTCTGACCTGGCAAAAGGGGGCAGTTCAATCAAAGTCATTAAAAGGGTGGGGCAGTGGTCTTCCAAGGAATTTTTGACATATTAGATGAGGGCTGGTGTTGCTTATTTTATTGTTCATTTTTTTTTTTTTTTTTTTAAGGGAGAATGCGTGTCATTTTAGGCCACTCTTTCATGTATTGGGCAGCAAGGTGGGCAGCGGTTAGGAGGAATGCCACTGATTTGGGGTTAAAGTGATTCGGTTGGAAGGTCACCAGGCATGGCAGTAGAGGGCTGAAGTGGAACTGGCTGCTTCAGGTATTTATGATGTTGCAGAGCCAACTGGGGTTGCATTGAATTTTGTTGGTGCACATTGAAGGTAATGATTTGGTTGTGACACCAAAGAGACAGTTAGTATATCATATATGTGAAGACTTTTTAGGTTTAAGGAAGCTTTATCCAACGGTATGTCTGGTGTGGTCGGAGATTATTCCTCGGTTAGTCTGGACGGATGCTAGAAAGTATTCTGCAGTTGAGAGGGCTCAGAAGTTTGTGAACTTTACATTGTCGAAGCAGTTGGGGGGGATGGGGGTGAGTACTGTATGGGACAAGGAGTTTGCTGATAGGGATCCTATGTGGTTTAGGGCAGATGGGGTTCATCTTAGTGATTTTGGGCTTGGTTTATTTAATTTAAATCTGGGATTGTTTTGGGAGGGAGTGAGGGGGAACAGCTGTGTGGCTGGTGGTGGAGAAGAGGGAAAGACTTGCCCCTCTTCTGTTCCCCCTCTAGTGGATAATTGGTGGAAGAAGTTTGGAGTGGTGGAAGATTGCTGGTGAAGGCTGTTTGGACTTGGTGGTTTGGTATGGAAAGGAAGTGTTGAAGATGAGTTGTGGAATGCTACCTTGAAAGTGTGAGGATAAGCGAGCAATTGGGGGATGCTGCTTATCCACAAGGGTGAGTGGTGGCACGCTGCCCTTATGGATGGTCATTTTATGTTTTCCCTTTCCAATGAAATGAAGTTATGTTTATGTTTAATAAAGTTTAATGCATTTATCTTTATTATGTTCAAGCAATAAAGGTCGTCAAATGTCTTTGGTGTTTTGGTTGCTTTATTAAAGTGGAATGTGACAAATTTGTCACAGGACATCTTTAGTGGAGAGGGGAAGGTGCATTAGGGAGGATAAAGGGAGGAAAGTCGTTAGGATGGGTAATTAAGGAAGTCTGAAGGGGAGTAGGCAAGAAAGGGTTAAGTAGGCTGGAGATGATGAGAGAAAGTGAGGTAAGATGGGGGGAGGGTCTTTAGGTCTTTTGAGGTGAGAATTGACTGTTGACATTCACATTTGGCATGATTTTGTTGCCCTCTCATCCCTCCTCTTTTAGTTAGGGCATGTGTGAGGTTGGGGAGGTGGGGTGTGATGATTTGGGGTCAGGCGGAGAAGGACAGGCTTGCCCCTCTTCTGTTCCCCATCTGGTGGAAAATTGGTGGGAAAAGTTTGGAGTGGTGGAAGATTGTCGGTGAGGCTGTTTGGACTTGGTGGTTTGGTATGGAAAGGAAGTGTTGAAGATGAGTGGTGGAATGCTGCTTTGAAAGTGTGAGGATAAGCGAGCAATTGGGGGATGCTGCTCATTCTCAAGGGTGAGTGGTGGCACACTGCCCTTATGGATGGTCATTTTATGTTTTCCCTTTCCAATGAAATGAAGTTATGTTTATGTTTAATAATGTTTCATGCATTTATCATTATTATGTTCAAGCAATAAAGTTCATCAAAAGTCTTTGGTGTTTTGGTTGCTTTATTAAAATGGAACGTGACAAATGATTTTGCATAAGATGTGAGAGTTCTGTATATTGTGTTGAAATTGTATGGAAAAAGTTAAAAGTACACTGAAGAAAGAGCAGGAAGTCTTCATTACCAAGATTTGTTGATTATGTGATGCAAGGACCTTGGCTGAAAAACCTGTAACAGAGAGAGGCTAAGAACCATGGGATGTTGTTGCTTTATTCATGTGATTATTATTTTAGTAATTGTGACTAGTTCAAGTGATATTTAAGGAATCAGCATTGTTAGGTGCACTGTATGTCCCAGCCTCAATGGGGGGACACCTGTTTCAGTGCAACTAAATGCATACCTTAGTAAGTAGAAGGATGTCTAGTAACTCTTTTCTTTGGTTGCAGCAACACTCAAAAAGATGCAGTCATGAGTAATGGTTGATTCTTGGAAAAAGACTATGATGTATACAGTTTGTTATAGTGCAACGAGCACCACAGTTATGCCCTAAAATCAGGATTGTTCAGCACTTTCTAATTGAAGAAGGGAGCTTAACTATCTGAAGTGCTGTTAAGCTCTAGTCTCAAGGTACAGAATAGCTAGCCACTAAATAGTAGCAGCAAGATGCTGAAAACAGATTTAAAAGCTGTGAGCCTTGTCACTGTGTTACATTGCATTTTTATGTAAAGTGAAGTGTTCAACAGCTTTTAAAGCCATTTGTTCCTCAGGGACCCATCACTTCTGTCTGGTTTCTGTGGGGGAGCATTGTGTTTTATAGCTTTCAAAGCTGTAACACAATTCACACCTTTGTTTTTTCTTTTCTTTTTCTTTTTTTGATAGTCCATAGAGCATTTAAAGTTGGACTACAAAGAATTATTACCAAGTGTCTCTGATAGCAAGTCGGATGTACATGGAGCAGTAAGATTACATTCTGAATTCTGAAAAAAGACAAAACACCTCTCTGACATGAAAAAGATGCATAACAAAACTAGACTTTGTTAAAGTTTTGTTAAGCACCCCCAGTACTATGACGCTCAGGACTCATGTTGGAGCATAACAGTGGCCTATGCAAGCCACCACAGAATAGCAGCAGAAAGCAAAAATACCTCATCAAAGTCATAAAAATATAACAGAGCAGAATAAAGTGGATAACAGTTTTGAAAGCTAAACAGAGGTACTCCAGAGGGCTTGAGTGAAGTCTGGTATCCCACCTGTGACCCAGAGGCTGACAGGACAAACAAGAACCAGAGCATAAAAGATAAGTCCAGATAAGATCACTTTAGCTAGCAGATCTAGGAGACTCTCTCTCTCTCTGTGATACCATCTCTATGGGAGGAATAAAGACACATTGTTGACATTTCCAGTAGTTTATTCAGTTAAGTAGGTAGAGGGATGAATCATCTACCTATTTCACCAAATAAACTACTTGAAATTTCAACAAGGTGTCTTTATTTATCTATTTATTTATTTATTTTTGTAACCAGTGGTACACGGGAGCAAATAAAGGTCCATGTATGACAAAGAATTATGATTGGGTTTCTTTGGTTATATATCAGTTGTTTGTTCTTGACATCCATATCTTGAACACACAGCTTGGTTATGATCGTAGAATCAGTCATAATTCCGTATGGTTTATTCATCTACTAGTAATATTTATTATTTGCTGGTATGTCATTGATTCATGAATCAGTGAGATAAGTTATCTGACCTCAGTTAATAGCTTCAAAGGCCTACCTCAAGGGTCAACTGGGACATGCTCTAAGATGCACAACAAATATCCTTTTTTGTTACATTCTAACGAGCGTTTGTAAAGAGCATTAGTCTCCTTCCTCTTGGTCACATCTTGCAAATGTCCATACATTCCTTTTCTGAAACTTATTTTGCTTTTCCAACATAAAAGGAAGCACAAGTATTTAGCCAGGTAGATCATCCCTTTACTGGCACAGTAGAAAAATTCATGGCTCTTATTGTTCGCCCTCCTGCCTGTATGTCAGTGGTATTATTTTCACACTGATGGTTTACATGCTACAACATCTTTTTTTTTTCTACTTACATATCACATGGTGACATTAATTTCAGTTACCATGAATGTCACTTGGCTGTTTCATTATATAAATATGTGTGTGTGTTTGCAAACTGTACCCAGTTCTGAAGAAGTCCTTTACCTGGATGAACGTGCTAAACTGTTAAATAAAACTGAAACTCTTTTCTACTGAGTCCTGCTTGTAGTCCCAACTTAACTTATATCTTTGATTCTTGATTCCTACAGTTATGCCTGTAGCTAAAACTTAGGTTCTCTATCATTGGTTCATCTCAGACCACATAGTAGGGGAAATTTATGACTAGTAAATTTCTTTTTATTATCATTTCAACAAATGACTCAAAGATTGAGTTAGACCAAACATGAAACTTCCTCAGGTTTATAATAGATGACAACATGAAATCTGACCTCCCCACTAAATGTCAAAAAAATCCCATCAAAAATTTGGCATATTACTTAAATTCAAACCTTGTGTCAAGGACTTTATTCTTTCCCAATTTTTACAAATATGCAATCCACCTAAAAAAATTAGAATTGAACAATGCTACTACAAATAAGAAAATATGCTGCCAATTACCCTGGTGGTCTCATCACTGCATAGCACTCGAACATCTTAGCTGTACTGAACTATTGGTCTTCCTCACTGTTCTCATCTACTAGTTGTATGCAACCTAATATACACAACAGATAAGTGACCAAATATGCTTTACAAATATTGTCCAACTAGAGTGCTCTGCCCTTAAGAGAAGATACTACTCAGCATAAGGAAATCTCATAACAAAGCGGAGATGTCTTATACTCTAATTATGTTTCCAGAGTCTGGAATCCCATCCCGCTTCTCCTAAAACTGATTGACAACCTGCAAGCTTTCGACTTAAAACTAAAACAACTTATGATAGAATCGTGGTCTCACCTTTGAACATCCCCAGGATAAACCCATGCTCTACCTGTTTGCTCTGGCTGTCATGTTGGACAGTATACATTCACAATACTGATGTTATATATTCCTCAGAATGAAATTTGTATTTATTATATCAAAAATGCCTGAAGATATGCATCTGATGTTATTTGTCTACAATTTGACATAACATAGTAGTAGTTTAGCTAGTCTCTAGTCTGTCTGTTATATGTAATATATTTGATCAACACTGCCTAAGCTGTTGTAACAATATATTGATATTGTTATATTTCTATAACTTTAATTGCTGCTATGACCATTGGAGCTTTTCTGCCTGGGCCACCATTGAGAAAGGGTTTTCATACCATCAGACTTTTTCGGTAAACAAAAGCAAATAAATAAATAAGGTCCTGTACCTGACATTGGAGCTTACATTCTCTGACTATAAAGTACGTACATTAAATGTTTGATGAAGAATTGCTACCTGTTGCTCACTGACCAAAACAGTACTGAAAATAATCAAGTGGTACATCATTTTAGGAAGAGACTAATGTGTATAGTATAGGCATTTTTTTAATTTCATAGGTTCATAGGTGTGTACTAGGCTAATGACCAGAAAGGCTTTGCCATGCATCCAAATCTCTGACAAGCTCTAGTACCCTTGATAAATGTAAGCAGGGGCTTGGGTGATGAAACATTTACAAGCAGGGGCCTGGGAGATTAACCATTTACAGGCTGTTTGTGTCCATTAAAGACACAGGTGCCAAACCAAGTATGAATTTTCTGTTCCACATCAAATTGTCCAAGTTATATTTGAATTGGTTTAGAGAGGAACTCTGCTTCACATGGATGGGGAGCCTGTTGCAGAGAAGGGGTAGTCTCTGGGATACATACTTGTCTGTCAAGCAGGTCATATTTATATCACAAGCAAGGCTTAAGTCTTTAGAGTGGGTAATTCTGGTGCTGTTTGTTTTGTGGATATGCAGAAGGTCCATCAGGGTGGGATCTGACAATGCCTTGGATGCCAAGCATATATAATCCCTCAACAACCTATAGAAGACAAAATATAGGGCTATGGCCTTTAGTCGGTCTGCATAGGGCGTGTTACTTATGCCCTGTAATCTTTTAGTGAGCACCCCCTGTGGACATTTCAGTTGTTGGATGAGCCTGGTTAGTTACATACCAAAGGGGGCATTGTACTCAATGACAGGTCTGATGAATGACGAATATAGTGGAACAATGACCTCCTCAGACCTAGATGATATAACTTTGTTTACAAGTTGCACAACATAGAATTATTTTCTCACTAGACTATACACGTGATGGTCGAAGCCTAGATTACTGTCTGTGTGCGTCTCCAAGTCCCTGACTACTGGGTAAAGTCTTAGGGGAGTGTTGTTAATATGATAGTTACCAGGGTGGAGGACTTATCGTACTATACTGTTATGCATTTCTTGGCATTTAGTTTCAGTCCCTGCCTCTGTCACCATTTTTTGTCTGTTTCAGCCTATCCTGAAGAACATTTGTGTTGGTGAAGGAGTCTATGGCTGCTCCTAATTTGTAATGTTCTGCAAATTTAGTCAGCTAGAGGTCACTGACATTGGCCTTGTCTTCAGAAAAGTAAATGCCAAAAAGGAGCAGTCTCAGAACCAATCCCTGAATCCACTTGTGATTTGCCTCTTTGTAGAGGTGGACTCCCCATTTCTAACTTCATGACCAGTTGGCTATCCATCAGGTAATGTAAAGATTTATACCTAACCACTTAAGTTTGTCAACAATGTCAGAGTGACATATTGTATCAAATGCCTTGGCCATGTCAAGGTAGGAAGTTTGGAAAATTTTGGCTTCATTCATTAATTTGTTGACCTTCTCAAAGAAGTTCACCAGGATGAGTAAGCATGATCTGCCCTTTATGAAACCAGACTGGGATTGGGTCCAGTATCTGAAGGTTTCCTATGTCATTACTGATCTTTTCCATGATCTTTCTTTCCATGGCTTTTCATATGCGACTAGCTGAAATAAAATATTAGTCTGTCAGTCAGCAGACTACTACAAACCTAGTCAATATTCAGATGTCAGAATCAAACCCTGCATTTTGTGTCTGTGAGGTAAAGACCATAACCATTATGCCAACCCCTCCCCCTGTTGAAGGTATGCAAGGCAAATCTGGAGAACAGCAGACTGAAAACAAATTCTATTGATCCAGTATGTGAACTGTTCATGCTTTACATGCTAGGAACACTTGACAACTTAACTAAATTTACTGCTGTACCCACATTTTTTAAGCATAAGCTGCAAGAAAGACTCAGCCTAGTGTAAGTCTTCATTGTGTAATACCTTAAATGCCATGTATTGAAAGCCAATGACATATATGCAAATGACCCCTTAGGACATCCCAGTGTTTTAGCTACATGACAGCTGAATGCCCTTGACTTTTACTTTTTATCATAATTTTATCTGCAGACACAAATGAGTTATCATTGTTACATGGTTACATGGTTATTGTGTCCCAGGCCTGACGGGAAACTAAGTTTTGTAACACGTATGTTCCTTCTCTGCTTAGTGGTCATTCCTGCTGTATTTGGTGGGTGTTCCTACTGTTGCCTGTTCATTGTTTTAAGTGGTAATGAAAGGAGTTGCAGTTGAGTAACCATTAATTTTGGAATGAGACTAAGAAACTTAAAATACTGTTGTTTTATTAAGCTATTTTTTTACACTCCTACTGTCTGTCAGCCATCAGTTCCCATGATCAATTGTTCCATTCTTTCCTACATGGGGTTGTTGGCCTCTACCAGCTCTTCATGCCCCCTGTGAGGTGAGAGTCAATCATGGTCATCATCTGTGTTGTCAGAGGGGTTCCCCTCCCCTGCTCTGCGGAGCTTGTAACACTCTTGCAGCAACAGTGAAGAATGCTAAGGCATCACTCTGTAAGGGGAAGAGCACATGAGCTTCCCCCATGTCACCTTTATGATCTACATTGGTACTTAGTGGCAGCAAGTCCTTCTGCCCCAAACTCCATGGGTGACGCCACCCATAGCTTCCCTGGATGACATCCCGATGCAGAATGGGCAAGCCACAGTCTTCTCCGTTCCCATCCTACCATCCCTCTCCCTCCAGCTCCCATACCCACTATTCAGACATGGGTTACCTGGGTCACATTATGGGTTTTATCTTCTTACACCATGGCAGCTGGTATTCAGAAAATTTAGATTTTTTTCATTTTTCATTAATTCTTCTGGGAACACATAAAGACCTAGCATTGCATTATATGCCCCATCCTCAAGAAGGAATCTCACTTTCCATAGCTATAAAGTTAACACCTTATTTATGAATCCAGATGTTGCATTATTTCTTGCACCTTTCAGAACTCTCACTAGATGCCATACCTGTGCAGAATTAAAGATTATGACCTGCTAATTTTGTAGCTTTTAGAATCTGTTAATGTTTCTGAAACCATTCCTGATATTGCTTCTTTGAAGTCTGATTGAACTATTACAGTGTTTTAACCATCAACTCCTGGTGCAGTTAACAACTGACAGGACCCCTTTTCAAATCATAGCTAGCGATAGGCCTCCATCTTTGACTCAAAATGCCCACTCCACCTATCTGGACCTCAGTGAATCTATCAGGATTTAACCATTTACCCTGATTGTGGGCAACTTTAACCATCCAACCATAAATTGGAAGAAATACTTATGCCAAAACACAAATGCCCAGAGATTCCTTGATTTCATCAATGCAAATGCCTTGGACCAGTTGGTCGACACCCCACAAGAGGTGAAAATATCTTGGACATGGTGTTAACCAACATGAATAACCACTGCAGCATCCCTACAGTGTCATCCTTCCTGCTAAGATCTGACCAAAAAGCTCAAAGTCACCATCTCCCCCGAGCCCCCCCCCCCCCAAAACTAGGGTCAAACAAAAAAAATTCTCCAAAGCTGATTACAACCTCCTGCAGGAAGGTATAAACAGCTTTACAGCCCCCTCCCCCTTTGTAGGAACTGGCACATATGTCCAAACCTACACCAAAGTACTATACTAGCATTTATATAGATGCATGGAATGAGGAATGCCCAACAGGATGAAATAATCCTCCTCAAGGAAGAGTAAATCTGTCTAGTGGACATCTGCAATAAATAAACTCTATAATAAAAGGAAAAATTTGCTGTCCAGGACCAAGAAGAAGCAGGTGCCTAATTGGAAGCAATCTCTCCTTAGCCTGTCCCTCACTGCCAGTCCACTGGTTGCCCATGCCACTAATTGAACCTGGGATTTCTGGGGTGTAGTCAGGGTTTTATCCATGTAGACCACCAGGGTGGCTGCATTTGATCCTTTATGTGATGGAACGTGTGTACTACTTAACATTAAAACTTAAAAAAATGTAATAAGATGGCACATTTGTGAGATGTGTATCTTAATGGAAAAGTAATACTGTCATGATCCATAGAAATTTAGACAAGCATAATTACAGCAAAGTACTAAAATAAACATTATACTGTTATATAAAATAGAAAACAGGATGCAAAAATCATGGGTTGCAGCTGTTTTGTATTTGAAATGTTGATATCTCCAGAGATAAAAAAAAAACTTCTAAGGAAGTTAGATACAAACTAAGACATATTAACAAAACTGAGACTGTTAACATGACAGACTGACTATACCACAAAAAGATTGTTATGTTGTTTTTAAAAATGTAACTAGGAGAAGGTGGAAACAGAATAGGAAGGATAATGGACAAGTTGCTTCCTATATGGAGAACATGGAAATATTGTATATAGAAAGTAGCTATAAGCTAAGTAAATACAGAATGATACTCGCAATGGATCCTGTATTCAGATTAGTTTCAGTCGGGGTAGTGATGCCTAACAAGATTATTGCTAATAGAGAACAGTACACAAAGGGCCAAATAAGAGTTCAAAATGACACCTGAGCAGTGGAGCTGATAACAACTGATAGTCCAGACAATATAACAGGTACAAAGGATGGTATGAATTATCAAGGGGAATCTATATAAAACTATATAAGACCAGTAGTAACTGACAAAGCTTTGGATGAGATTTGGATGTATGCCACCCAGTTCAACAAGTACTTCATAGAATCCATAACTGCCCTTACTAATAAAAACTGTCCAACACCACCACTAAACCTCTCTTTCTTAACTCATAAAAACAAACTCTTTTCCCTGCAACCAGTTCTAACAAGGACAATATACTAATATCTTAACAAACTTAAACCCACTTCCCTCGCAGCAGACAACCTAATTGCTGAATACCTTAAAATTGTTGCCAAAGCCATGTCATACCCAGTTTTCATACAAATCAATTGCTCCATCTCTGAACAAGTCCTAAATATCTGGAAAACATCTCACATAATACCTCTACACAAGCTGAAGAATACGAAAAAAGCCCAGTTCGTTAACGTGCTTGGCAACACAAAAAAAGTAAAAAGCCAACTGCTCCAAGAACCGAACCATGTAAGAAGGAACTGAAATCAAAAATGATAATAAAATCATACACTTTTTATTAAATACAAATAGGTAAGCACTTTCGCAATCCCTCTGGATCACTTCTTCAGACCATATAAAAGTTCTAAACATCACATATAGTTAAATATTCATGATCAAGGACAAACATCCAATCACTTTGAAAATAATTAATTAAACTAATTGGCCGACAATGAAATACAACCTAAAAGAGACAAAGCAAGAAGGCGCATATAAACATATTTTCAATAGAATATGTATGTATAAAAAACACAAAAATGCAAAAATATAAAAGGTGTGTGAGAACTATCAATATTTACATCTATGCTGCATTATTAAATTGCATATATAAAAATGTTATGAAAATGGAGTAATAAAAAAGTTAATGTAATGTCAGAGTGTTGCCATTGAGATTCTTGACATAGCTATAGAATGCTTTGTGGTTGCCTTTAGAGTCAGTGGCGATTTTGTTTTCGCAACTAGCTTTAGAAGATTTTATGAGGGATCTCAGCTTCTTACTGAGGCTGACCAGGGAGTTTCTCCAATCATGGGATTTTACTCTTTTCTGCAACAGTTTCTTTCTTCTGTTGCAGAGTTTGTTTATGGCAGGGGACCACCAGATTGGCTTCCTTTTTTTGGAGGATAGCATCTTGTTTCTTTTAGGGATTGCATGATCCATGCACTCGTGTAAGTGCTTATAAAGTGCATTTGTGTAGGATTCAGCAGTCATACCTCTATTGTCCGTCAGGATGGGTGTCGTGAAGTTTGCCACTTCTGTCTTAAGAAGCATGAAGTTGGCTTTGGAGAAATTTTTTACTGTGGTTTCCCTAATGGGGGTGGGGGAGGGATGTGGATGTCTAGGGTGATTAGCTTGTGGTTGGATCTGACCAACGAGGAATTGACCTCTGGTGTGTAGAACCTGTTGCCCATGTTGGTAATAACCAGGTCTATTATATTGCTGCCTCTGGTGGGGGTGTGGATAAGTTGATCCAAGGCATTGGAATTTATGAATTCCAGAAAACATTGAGCACAAGAGTTGGTACATGAGTAGTTTTCCCAGTTAATGGTGGGGTAGTTGAAATTGTCCATTATTAGGGTGTTAGGTTGCACCCTAATATCTTCGAGTGTATCAAGAAATGAGGAGTGGGAATCCTGGGGCATGGTGGGGGATCTGTAGCAAGCTACAATTTGGATTGTGGTCTTGCCCAGAGTTAGTTGGACTTGGATAATCTCGGATGCATTATGCTGAGCCACTAGCCTGGAGGTGTGGATATCCTTAATGAATATGGACATGCCTCCGCCTTTAGTGTTTCAGTCCAGGGTAGGTGGCTGAAAGGTGTGGTATGGATTATAGCCTGGTAATGCAGGGGTACTCTCTGGAGCCTTGAACCAGGTCTCTGTCACTGCATCAACAAACTTCTAGCTAACACCCAACATGGTTTTTGCCCCAATCACAGCACTACCACAGCCCTCAGCAGTTTCACCAACACAATTAATCAACACTGGAATGAAGGTAACCTTGTATCCTCTATCTTTTTAGACCTCTCTAAAGCTTTCAGTAGGGTTTCTCATAACAAACTCTTAACTGTACTATCTCAACTCGGTCTAAGTTACTCCACTCTTGCCTGGTTCCAGGACTATCTATCAGGGCGTAAGCAAGCTGTTAAATTGCAAAATAATCTATCTCCTCTTCTGTCTATTCCTTTAGGGGTTCCCCAAGGCTCCATCCTTGGCCCCCTTCTTCAGTCTATTTAATAACAACCTTCATACCACTACCCTACATGCTACACTGGTCCAGTATGCTGATGATTCAACCCTTATCTGTCCGGCCACATCCCTCCAAGAATTCCAAAATATATCACAAGAATCCTTTTCAGCAGTAGAAACATGGCTATCAGAAACACAGCTCATACTAAACCCAAACAAAACTAAACTAATGTTTTCCCACCCCACTAAATCCACAGATCCAATCCCGCTTTTTAAAATAACATCAAGCTACATTATCCCTATTACAGCAGTCCCCCAAACTAAATTTCTAGGTGTCATCATAGACCAGAACATGAAGTTTAACCTACATATTGCCCAAAGAATAAAAAAATTCACAAAAAACTGGGAACTCTATACAGATGCAAAACTTACCTCTCCAGTAACACCAAAACCATCACCACCAGAACCCACCTTGTCTCCATACTCCTCTATGCATCCCCTATGCTCATTAATCTCAATAAATCTGACTTAGCCAAAATAGACAAATGCTACAACAAAATAGCAAAGATCACTGCCAGACTCTCAGACAACTATCTTGGCTAGAATTACCTAACCTGCTCAATCTTAACAAACTTAAACGAAGATCTAGTAGCAAATCACTAATGGACATTTTTAGAAGTAAAACTAGTGCAGGTGACTTCCGTTATTTCAACTACATGGCTAAAATCTAGAACATCATATCCCTTAACATCAGAACTACAGCCAAGAATGGAGCCTAGATGGCCAACTGAGAGCAGTGAGTTTTGAGAGCTCCATAAACTACTATAATAATATAGGAAATGTTATTATTTTCAAGTTTAAACATCAGAAATCTATATATAAATGACTAAACTACATAAATAGCAATTTTGGTGGAGATATACAAAGATTTTCCTGTCAAGTAACTTGCAGATATATTGAGTCACTGAATATGAACAACTCAAGGAATTCTCATCCAGGTGCTGCTTTGAAAAATGAACTGAAATTGATGATATCTACCTTACAGAAACTATCTTTAAAGATAGATGGCTTTAAAAATGACTTAGGAAACCTCAAATTAAATTCTCAAAAACAGACTGATACTCTTAAGGAACTATTACAGCAACACCATATAAAAATAACAAATAGTCCAATAATTCTTCACAAACAAAGGTAGGTCAAGATGGGTTACTATTTTTATTATATATAAGACAAACAAAGCAACATATAATACAAACATAGAAGTTTCTGTTCCCCTACTTGAACTCAGTGAATACTTATCTTGTTCATTTTTCATTGATTTTACTTATAATAAAGTAATTAACTAATTCAACATGGTACCATTCATCAGAGTTCAGACTCAAATCTAACAAATCAACATCATATATAATAGCAGTAACAATACAGTGTTTTGAAAAAAAATGGTGCCATGGAGACTAATGCCTTCAGTTAAAGTATGATTTAGAAATGTCATATATATTCAGGTTAAATAATAGTAGCAAGCTCTTAGTACAAATGTCATCATTATTCTGTCTAAATATAGTTAATATCAATTATGGCCGGTATCACAGCTATGAGTGCTGTTTGATCAATCCTGATATGGTGTGTGTGGATGCAGCTGTGTCTGGCAGCTAGTACAAATGTCATTATTATTCTGTCTAAACATAGTTAATATCAATTATGGCAGGTATCATAGCTTCAACTGCTGTTTGATAAATCCTGATATGGTGTGTGGGGATGCAGCCATGTCTTATAGCTAGTACAAATGTCAATATTATTCTGTCTAAACATTAGAAAAACAAAAGGAGTGCTCAGCAATCAGAAAAGTCTCCAAAGCCTTAACGCAGCTTTATTGTAACAAAAAAATAAATAGCGTTTTCGCTACTGCAACAATGTAGCTTCTTCAGAGGCTAAAAACACAGTAAAAAGGCGCCAACTACAATTTATACTGTAGTCAGCCTCATTAACATCAGCTGTGATACGTAATACATCACTTCCTTAAAAATAAATGTTTTTTTTAAAACGCACTCAATCACTGTATATGTATAATACTCTTCAAATACTTAACAACAAATACACTTAGTTAAAATTAATGTTTATCTGTAAGAAGAATACATATATGTGTATATAATATGATATAATACTGGCACACTAAGGTTAAAACTAAGATAACATCTAATAGGACAGCCACATATATATAAACAAAATATGTAGAGTATATATAGAAGTAAACTCAACATTTTTACTATGGGATTTAATAGCTGTATTCAACATGGAAGAAAAAATCTAATTTAGGTCCTACTTTAAATTGTTAACGTAAAAAGGACCTATATTTCAAAACAGGGGCAATGTTGCAGAGTGAAAACGCCCTTGCTAAACATGTAGAATCTAATCCTGGGCATAACTTTGTGTTCATGGGCATTGATTGTAAACATAGGTCCGTCAGGGGTGGACCTATTTCTCTTTTATTAGAGATTTTAGAATTGGAATGGCAGCTCAAGTTAGATGCCTTTAATATACCAGGCTTAAACGAGAGCTGCAACATTGCCCCTGTTTTGAAATATAGGTCCTTTTTACGTTAACAATTTAAAGTAGGACCTAAATTAGATTTTTTCTTCCATGTTGAATACAGCTATTAAATCCCATAGTAAAAATGTTGAGTTTACTTCTATATATACTCTACATATTTTGTTTATATATATGTGGCTGTCCTATTAGATGTTATCTTAGTTTTAACCTTAGTGTGCCAGTATTATATCATATTATATACACATATATGTATTCTTCTTACAGATAAACATTAATTTTAACTAAGTGTATTTGTTGTTAAGTATTTGAAGAGTATTATACATATACAGTGATTGAGTGCGTTTTAAAAAAAACATTTATTTTTAAGGAAGTGATGTATTACGTATCACAGCTGATGTTAATGAGGCTGACTACAGTATAAATTGTAGTTGGCGCCTTTTTACTGTGTTTTTAGCCTCTGAAGAAGCTACATTGTTGCAGTAGCGAAAACGCTATTTATTTTTTTGTTACAATAAAGCTGCGTTAAGGCTTTGGAGACTTTTCTGATTGCTGAGCACTCCTTTTGTTTTTCTAAAGTTTGTCTAAATCCTTTTTCACAAATTCTGTCTAAACATAGTTAATATCATAGGTTCATAGGTTCATAGGTAGGTACTAGGCTATCGGCCCAAGGGCCTACGCAAGCCTAGCCAAAAAGGTTCCCTGGCTTATGCCACCCAAGAAAGTTATTTTCCTATGCCACTGACGAGCAGAGACACAGAAGTGATCCCCAGGGTGTATTTCCTATTTCCCATCCACTCATCAAGATTTTTCTTGAAGAGTGCTAATGAAGAACTTTGCTTGACATAGATGGGTAGCCTGTTCCAGAGTATGGGAAGTCTCTGGGATAGGAATCTATCCCTCCAGCATGTCAGTTATGGCAGGTATCATAGCTTTGAGTGATGTTTGATTAAGCCTGATATGGTGTGTGTCGATGCAGCTGTGTCTGGCAGCTGTTGTATGTTGCCGTTTTTGTCTCCAGGAAGCTGTGGGTTGCGGCTTGTGATCGAGGTTTACTGATGCTTGTGTATTAGAAAGAGACATTTGTTGTTTTAGCCTGGATCCAGGGGAAGGGGGTGCATAAAACTGTGATTTGGAATATTTTGGCAGAGAATAGTTTGTTTATACATCCTCTGAGTGAGAGGTGGGAAGGCTGGAAGAATGTGTTATCTTTTGTTGTGGCGGCTTGTTGGGAGTTGTTTTTTTTTATCTGTTTGCTCTCCTTTCTTTTCCTGGCTGTTGCCTCGCTGAAAGGGAAGGAATTTAGGCTTGAAGTTGCAGTGAAGTGAAGCTTTTCTTCAGGTGCATCGCAAGCCTCTGGTATGCAGTACTCAGACACACTAACAGAAAAAGATGCTCCCAGGTTGCTATGGTAACAGAGACAGAGTGGCGATAATGCTGAATGGCTCTGAGGAGCCTCTGAGATAATTCTCTGCAATTACGTTTTTTGTTTAAAAAAAAAGTATATATATATATATATATATATATATATATATATATATATATATATAAAAGGGCTGTTTTAAACCACATGTACACATATTGATGGTCTCCTAACACTTCGTTTAGCTCATTGTTGATTCTTCATAAAAAATAAATGAATAATAATTTTATATTTAAATTGTATTTTGTTCCAAACACATTAAGGACTTACATAAAAGTGGAAGTCAGAGTTATTGTGAAAGACTAAGAGCATTTGGTCTTGTGCAGTACCCTTTGCAGTGGTCTGGAAGGTGACCTTGCTCAGATGTGTTTGGCATATGGTGATAGCTGATTCTAGGGGGGTTTGGGGTTGCCAGGAAGTGCTAGAGAGTCATCAGATTTCCTTCATGGAAATATCTGTAGGAATGGAAGGTGTGTTGAGTGGTTCACTAGCAGAGTGGCCACTGCATGTAACAGGCTGGTAAAATGGAACAGTACAAATATTGGTTTGGTTATTTTAAGAACAGCCAGGAAACACACCACATAGACTAGTGAATGGTATTCTGGCAAAACTGGATGGGCATTGTTGCCCGTTCTTGAAGTACTGATATGTGTGTATGTAAGGATGGAAATATACTTATAACAAATAAGAAACTAGAAGGATCTCATAATTTAAAGTCTATGGACTGTATAAACATGCTTGGAAGGAGCCAATAATAAGAATAAGCATTACAGCTTGTGTTCTCTTAAATAACTAAGCAACAGCCAAAAAAAAAAAAAAACGCACACAATAATTATGTAATGTATGATTTTAGTATATCTAGACATAAAATATATAATTGTCATATAAGACAAAGCAGTCTGCTGAATTTAGATATTAAAGACAGGATTTCATAACATGGGCTTGTGTATAATAACACTACTGTTTTAACTTCTCATAAATGACATACACTATATTGAACATCAAGCATGATGATTTTCTCATATAAGTAAATGTGCAAGTCATATAATTGCTTTAACTTGAATTGTGGTTTTGTAACCCATCCTGACCATACATAATACTTAAGCTGTTACCAAAGTAACTAAGGTTTTATACATGACATCAAACAGACAAAGTTGTTCAAGGTAAACAATAGAAGCCTGAACTAGGAATGTCATAGAATGTAACATTCTGAACAAATATTATTAAATTGACAATAATCATTCAGTTTAACCTTTGCTGATTATACAAAATAAAATGTTGCCATTTAAATCTAAAAACTTTCAGTATATACTATAAAATGGCAATTTATAAATATGGAAAGGGAACTTGTAATCATTAATCACAATAATCAAATTTGTTGTTTTTAACCTATAATTTCACTCATTTTATAATAAGAAATTACAGATATGAAAATCCTTATGTGTAGGAAATAGGGGGAAGAGGGATGCACTGATAATTAAAATGCACTAACTTTCATCAATGTTCACATAAAACAAACTTGATGATTTAAGTAAGTTAGCAACAAACAAAGTGATTACTTAAATGCTAGCAAACAATGAAATATAACTTCTGATATATCCAGTAAAATACATTGTATTGTAAACATTAGGTATAAATATTATTACCATGTATTTATATTAAGTAATAAGTTTTGAAAGACTTCATCAATAAGGGTAAATATGTTAAATAACTGTGTGCTATAATCTTTTACTGAGGTTTTATGTATGGTATGTTCTACTTTAGTATGATTAAATTGCTTGTCATCTATCCTTCATGTAAATATTGCTTATACAATAAGTAGACATTTATATTGTATTAGAATTCTGTCTAATCTACAATAGTATGATATCTGTTCAAAATAATATAAATATTGCTTATTCCTATTACAAATATTCTCCATATAATAATTTAATTTATGGAGCTTAGATGTACTGGATTGTCAAGGTATGAGTGATAATCTGATGGACTTAGGTTTATCCATCAGATTAGGAATGATTTTCATTCCATGGCTAGTGCGGATCTTAGTTTTGTTAACATTTATTCATTTAAATTTGTTATTTCAAAAAATCATTAGTATGCCTGACCAAAACATTACTTTATTGGTAAACAGTCAAAGTATAAAACTGATAATTCCCTTTAAAAACAAACATATACTTTACATTTATCAGAAGAAAATGTTTAATAGTCACAATAAAACAAAAAAATACATAGTCTAAATAACCTGAGATGGATTTACCTTTATCTTTAAATACCAATGGCTTAAACAATATTAGCAAGAGATTAAATCTACTGAAATATTTAAAACTGGACAAAGCAGACATTGTCTTCCTTCAAGAAACTCATTTCAAAACAAATGACAATTACAAATGGAATCCTAAGGAATATATGATATTGGCACGATCTACTTATAAGACAAAGACAAAAGGGGTAACAATTTTATGGAAAACAAATGTGATTAACCCAGAAATCATTTATAAGTATGAAGATAAAGAAGGCCTTATGGCATTAGTAATAGTTAACTATAATAACAGAATATGAACCCTAGCCAATCTATACTGGTTCCCAGGGATTGGAACAGGAACTGTTAAAAACACTTGGATTTCATTTCCAGTAATTATAAAGCAACTTAATATTAGGAGGAGATTTTAACTGTATATTTGATATTTCTAAATCTATAAATAAAAGACCACTGCATACATCTGCTGTATCAAAAGATTTAAACAAGTGGGTAGAATAATTTAATCTTATAGATACTTTCACATTTAAAGAAGATAAATATTTGTTGTTTTCCCATAAAGATCACAGATTTGGTACCCAAACTAGCATAGATAAAATATTTGCTGCCCGTGACTTACACTCTAAAATCATTAATTTCTCATTCACTCCCTGCCCTTTTTCAGACCACAATTCATTGATAGTAAAACTTTAAAATGGGTACAAACCATTAATCTTTAACTCCAGAATTCCAGCATATATAACTAAAATTAAAGAGTTCAAACCCTGGCTATTATCTGAATTACAGTTCTTCTTAGACATTAATTCCACCACAGCGATAAATAAAATAATGATATGGGACTCATTAAAAGCTTACACATATGGCAAAACCCTAACTTGGTATAAAAAAAATCAGAGAATGAGATTCTGAATTGTTAGATCTACAATCCAAACGTTTGTCAGTAAAAGCTGAAAAAATCAAAATCATCTGAGAAAGTAGAAGTATTAAACAATAAATACAATGAAATTCTAACATATAAAACTAGTTTAGCTTTAGAAAAACTAAAAATTAATACCTTGGCCACTTTTCCCAAATATCTACATACTTTATCCACATGAATCAAAATACAATCAAAAGCTAATAACATTAAGTATCTTCCATGAAAAGAAAGGGAAAAATGTCTCAGATATAGGTGACATTCTTGATGCCTATAGAAATCACTATATGGAATATTTCCAAAAAGAAAATATACATATCGATCAATTAAATCTAGATGAAAAAAGTTCTAATATAAAAAAACAGAAAAATTAAAACTAGATCTGCAAGCACCCATATCCTACAAAGAAATTACAGATACAATAAAAAAGGGTAAAAGTAATACAACTCCAGGTATAGATGGCATAATTATGGAAATATATAAACTTTTTCCTTCAAAGATACTATCCCTCTTCCATAAATCTCTATTAGGAATTCAGTCACAAACTTTAATACCACTCTCTTGGAGATATTCCTTAATCACACCAATACTATAGGAAAACAAATCCCCAAATCACTGTACCTCATATAGACCTATATCATTATTAAATAATGGCTGTAAGATATTTATGACAATATTAACTAACAAAATGAAAATACCACTATCCAAAACAATAAATAATGATCAAACTGGAATTATATATCATAGACACACACAATATTAAAAGGATAATTTCTCTTATGGATTATGTTAATAAAAAAAATAAAGAAACACTCAGAATTGGCTTAGATATAGAGAAAGCCTTTGATTCCCTAAATTGGGACTATTTATTCAAAATCCAAATGATATTTGAATTTCCTGCATCCTTTGTTCATCTCCTAAAGAATATATATATATATATGGATCTATCTTAGTACATCGACATTTCACAATACCGAAAACGAATTAACCGACACCAAAACATCGAAAGTCATTTAACCGACACCAGAAGATCGACAGTTCACAAACACGACATCGCATACACCCGACACAACATACCAACAAACAAAACACATCCCCTATCCAACACTCACACACACAACACAAGCACACTAAAATCCTTACAAACAAACACTAACCCATACATACACAACTATCCACAACCCTGACCCAAACCCTTACCCTAAGGTCCGTCACTATCGCACACTCACCTAACCCGCGCCCTAACCCTAACTCACTTAACCCACCCCTACCCCTACAAAACACCAACATCGCACACTTACCTTACTCACACTCACCTAACCCGCCTAACCCTAACTCACTTATCCCACCCCTACCCCTACAAAACACCAACATCGCACACTTACCTTACTCAGACACTCACCTAACCCGCCCTAACCCTAACTCACTTATCCCACCCCTACCCCTACAAAACACCAACATCGCACACTTACCTTACTAAACCGCGCCCTAACCCTAACTCACTTATCCCACCCCTACCCCTACTAAACACCAGCATCACACACTTACCTTACTCGCACCCTATCGTCCGTCACTACCGCAGACTTACATATCCTTTCCCCATCGCAGCTTCTCAGCGTCGGTGTCTTCCTCCGTCGGTCTTCTGCCTTGTCGATCTTCTGGCGTCGGTAACGTGACTTTCGATATTATGGTGTCGGTGAATCCGTTTTCGGTATTGTGAAATGTCGATGTACTAAGATAGACCCATATATATATATATATATATATATATATATATATATATATATATATATATAAATAATTTAGCATATGTCAAGTTAGGTCCTTTTACCTCTGAATCTATACATATAACAAAAGGCACTAAACAAGGATGTCCCATGTCACCGATTCTATTTGTTCTGGCTATTGAAATATTGGCAGATTCAATTCGTGACAATATAAAAATCAAAGGAATAGATGTTTTTGAACAATACAATTCTACAGTAATGCTATTTTCTGATGACATATTACTAACATTATTTAATACAAAAGAAACATTAGAAAAATTAGATATATTAATTGATACATTTCACATGACTTCAGGACTCCATTTCAATAAATCAAAATCAAAATTTTTATTTTTAAATAAAAAAAAAAAAGAACTGAAGACTAAGGGGGATCACATCATAGGAAAACAAGAATCTTCCTTAAAATATTTAGGGATTGAGTTATGCAAGAATTATAATGAATTAGTCTCAAAAAACTACAATAATATCATTAATAAAATTAAAATCTTTGTGGAAAAATGGAACAAAAGAATATGAACAATTGAAGATAGGCTACAGTTAATAAAAAATGTTTTTACTGCCCAAGATCCTATATATAGCCTTGGCAATACAACTGTTACCAGAGAGGAATATACTTAAATAAATAAATGCATGCCTAATAAAATTTTTATAGTTTCCCAAAAGAAATAGAATAGCTTTAATACATCATATCAGACCATGGAAACAGGGAGGATTAAACTTTCCTGATATAGAAACATATATAAAAGCATGAGTTTCTAAAACAATCCCAGACTGGATAATTCCAAATTACTCTGCAAATTGGAAAGAATTACTAACTGTAATATCAATAAATGAATTTGATTTACAGAAAAATTTTCAAATAACAGATAAAAACAATTTGCCATGGCACATATGTATTAGTATGCAATATAACATAACTAAACCCAGTAAAACTCAAATGATTAATTATTACATTGACTCATTTAGGAAAATTATTAATGCAAATATAGATTTAAAATCTGGTTTGATCTTTTAACACCATTTATAGTCACAAAGAACTTTCACATAAAATACACAGAAAAGTTATTAATTCCTTGCAACAGAAAGGATTTGTTTGTTGGCTACAATCTATCAAAGAACTAAAAGTTTTAGATATGCAAGTAATAAAAACAACATACAAAATTCTACAACAGGACTAGCGAACTTTACAGAGCATTCTGTCATATTCACAAGTTTTAAGTAGAATAATTAACAATTCTTCTTTTTACAGAAATACTCAAATTTACGAAATATGTATATGAAATCATATGTAATGACTTTGACATGGGAAACAGTATTTCAAAATTTTATAAAATATTGATAAACTAAAAAACAACACCCAAAACCTCATATTGGAAATATATAACAAAAGGACACTCAATACAGTTAACTGAACATATTAAAACAAATATCTTATTGTCGATAAAATATACATCCTTTACACAATACTGGAAAGTTTTTAATTGGAAATGCTTGCACAGAGCATTCTTAACCCCAGACAGAATCAGTAAAATTAGTTCTTCCATAAAAGAAATGTGTTGGAGATGTGAGCAAGTACACAGTGGTGCAGATTGGAACCACATTTTCTTTGATTGTGTTAAAATTAAGCTATTTTGGAATTGTATTAATAACTTTCTACAAGCTTTGTTTAATGAATCATTTTATTTAACTAAAGCTCTTGTATTATTAAATGTGAACGAAGGTCCTCATTTGAATAGGTCAAACATGTATCTAGCATGGACTATACTTGCAATTTCAAGGAAGTGTATAACAAGAAGATGGATTACAAACACAATACCAACTTTGGAAGACTTCTACAGCCTACTGAAGACCACGGCATTATTGGAAATTAAAATTAAAGAACTAAGTCTTTATCCAAAGCCATTTATCAACAACCCTTGGGGAAAAGTCTTATCGTTGATTGACAGTATACAATAATTGATCAGACAATCTGATAATGGATTGGACATACTTATAAAGTAACTGTATACATTAAGATCGGTTATAGTGTCAGGCGAATGCAAATAGTGTATATAGTTATTTAAGACGTTATGTATAAATACTATGGAATTCATTCAAATGTATTTGAAAAATAAAAAAAAAATTTGAGGAAAAAAAAAACTACAGCCAACAAATTCATCTTCAAAAACTTCCTCAAATCACATTTAGCTAGCTCAAGGATATGTAACTGCACTGACCCAGAGTAAACTACTTGCACAGTCATCCAAATCACTCTGTCCTCTACAAAAAGGAAAACCTGCAATACTAATCCTATAACAATAGCACTTAGATCCTATAATAACGCATATGCCCTCCAAAAGTATGACCTTCTTAATAACTAGCTAAACCATTCTACATTATCACAAAGTGTTCCCCTCTCTATCATCTCTAAGTATTTTTCCATGTCTCTTATATATTAAACTAGCTGACAGTACTTCAATTCACTGAATAATGTGTACATAACATTATATACTAAAATAATATGGTAAAACAAGAATCAGGCATGTCAACAATGCATAACCTAGGCTTTTTAAATTCCACTAAGAGAACAAACTGAATTGTGTATAGCAACAATGTATTTTGGGCTATGCTAAAGCAGCCAATGGTAACTTGTATAACTACAATGCACCAGATGTTAACTGTCTCTTCTCCTTTTAATCTGTGTAAAACAACAATGCATTTTATGTTATGTTCTCTGTGTTCTCCCTTTTGTATGTCCCATGCTGTATTTGCAGTCTTCTTAATTTTTATGATATTTATTTTTACAATGTCTGTACTATTCTAAATAATTGTATTACTTTTCTAGTGTTTATGGAGCTTTTCTCCCCAGTCCTCCACTAAAAATGTCCAACCTGTCCAGTCAACATTCCCAGTAAACACATGTAAAATAAATTAATAATTTAATGGTGGGAGGATGACAAAATGGTTAAGGTGTTTACCTTAAATACACAAGGTGCAGGGTTTGATTCTCACATGGGGTAACTGGCTAGGCTTCAAATGGACCAAAAAGGGCAGTTAGCCTAGTACTAATCTATGAACCTATGAATAGGAATTAATAAAATATAAATTTATAAATTTGGGTATATATTTGGAGACAGGTGACTCAAAATTAAGTGAGGCTAATTTCTTTTGTACGGAGAAGACATCTCAGAAAGAGGATGGTGTACTTGATGCCAGTAGTCCAAATCAGAGAGAGAAAACTTGCTATCATTCCTAAAAAAGGAATAAAATCAGACTTGCACAGTTGCTATGTCCATTATGAAGAAAGATATCTGAAATACCATGAAAACAAAATGTAGAGGAGTTAATATGTTTAAAGCAGTAAATAGTAAATGTGATATCCCCCCCCCTGCATTTCAGACATATTAACAAATCTGTATTTAAAAAAAGAACAAATGTAGCAAATAAACAGCTGTAGTAGGACAGAGATCATGTAAACAAGTTAAACCTTTCTGTTGGGAAATGGAGGAAGTACAGTAAAGATGATACTGAGCTAAGTACATTCTTTCATATCCTCTCAACAGCCCATATTCATAGGTTCATAGGTGTGTACTAGGCTAATGGCCCTGGAGCCTTTACAAGCCTAGCCCATAGAAGTGCCCTGGCATCATACTGCCCAACATTAGTTCCCTGTGCCTCTATCAAGCAGAGCCACTGCAGTGATCCCCAGGGTGAACTTTCTGTTTCCGATCCACTCATCAAGATTTCTCTTGAAGAGGGCCAGTGAGATGCTCTGCTTGACATGTATGGGAAGTCTATTCCAGAGCATGGGCAGTCTCTGGGTTATGAACCTGTCCCTCCAGCATGTTCTGTTGATTGTGGTAATGAGTGTGAGGTCTCTGGAGCATGTAGTGCACAAGGATTTGGATTTCTTTAGATGTAGCATTTCTAACAGAGCAGGGTCAGACATGGCTTTGTAAGTCAAGCAGATTTTAAGGCCTAGGATCCTCTTCATGAGGTACTTTTGTGGCCTTTCCAGTTGTTGCATGTGTCTAGTGAGGTACATGCCAAATAGGGCATTATACTCAATGATTGGCCTAATGAGAGAAGAGTAAAGAGAGATGATAACCTCTTTCTTCCTGGATGCAAAACCCTTGGTAATGAGATGTGCCACATAGAAGGACTTTCTGATCACAGTGGCAATGTGGTGTTCCAAGGAGAAGTTGCTCTCAACCTGTGTCCCCAGATCTCTTATAACGCCTTCAGTGTTCAGTGGGCTCCCATCAATGTGCTAGTTAGTGGGAACTGAGTTTTTTTGGCATTAAGCTTAAGGCCATGGTTTTGACACCAGTCATTGGTCTCAGTGAAGCCTTTCTGGAGGATGTCTACATCACTTGGGGAGGTAATGGCTCCCAGCTTGCAGTCGTCTGTGAACTTGGTCAGCCAGATTCCCTCCATGTTGGCCTGGACTTCTGAGAAGTAGATGCCAAACAGGAGAGGATCCAGGACCAATCCCTGTGGGACTCCACTAGTGACTGGTCATCAGTCTGACTTGGAGTCCACTACTTTCACACTGTGGGTTCTGTCTGTGAGCTGATTTGCAACCCACCTAGTGATATAGGGGTTGATGCCTAGATTGTTGAGTTTATTAATGATTCCTGAGTGGGGAATGGTATCAAAGGCCTTGGCCAGATTGAGGTAGGCTGTATGAACTGCTTTGCCCTCATCCACAGCTCTGGTGACTGACTTATAGAAAACAAAACAAATGAAGCAGCAAAACTGGATTGAAAATTTTTTCTTTACTGGATTCTGGTACCTCGGCCTTCGCCTTTACATGGAATAACAATGTTTTGCATAAACCAGTATAAATACACACCTCACTTAGTCAATCATATCAATTAAACAATTAATCAATTACATATAAATATATTACATTTTGAAGAAATACATACAAAATACATAATATTTTATGATAATAATTATACATCTAAATTCATACCATTGGGAAATAGAGTTCCATAATTAATAATAAATTTAGATTCCATATTCAATAATTTATTTTGAAAATTTTTATTGTTTTCCCCCACTCCCCAAGGTCTTGCCAAAATACTAAATTCAAAACCAGTTTGTTCTCCATTGTGAAATTGATGAAAATGGCTTGCAATTGGACTATCAAGTCTACTATTCCTAATATCTCCCAAGTGTTCCAAAATTCTTAGCTTGACCCTACGTTTCGTTTGTCCTATATACCATTTTCGTTCTTTACAATTGCACCCAATAATGTATACCACCCCAGATGAATTACAATCAAAATGATCTAGTGCATGGTATGAGAGATATTAGGAAGACCTTGGGGAGTGGGGGAAAACAATAAAAATTTTCAAAATAAATTATTGAATATGGAATCTAAATTTATTATTAATTATGGAACTCTATTTCCCAATGGTATGAATTTAGATGTATAATTATTATCATAAAATATTATGTATTTTGTATGTATTTCTTCAAAATGTAATATATTTATATGTAATTGATTAATTGTTTAATTGATATGATTGACTAAGTGAGGTGTGTATTTATACTGGTTTATGCAAAACATTGTTATTCCATGTGAAGGCGAAGGCCGAGGTACCAGAATCCAGTAAAGAAAAAATTTTCAATCCAGTTTTGCTGCTTCATTTGTTTTGTTTTTTCGTTGAAACTTCGATTTGGATACTTTGTGATCCAGAAGTGTTTTTTCTTGACTGACTTATAGAAGTCAACCAGGTTGAGCAGGCATGATTTACCTTTCACAAAACCAAATTGTGTGGTATCTAGAGTTTGGAAATTCCCTATATCCTTGTTAATTAGGTCCATGATGATGCGCTTCATAGCCTCACATATCAGACTCACCAGGCTAATGGGGCAATAATTTCCAGGGTCTGTATTCGCTCCCCCTTTATGGAGAGGTATGACTGTAGCAGTGGGCCATTTGGTAGGGAAAAACCTTGAGGTGAGGCTGTGACTTGAGCAGGGCACACAGATGTGATGCTAGTTTACTTTGTAGTTCATGTAGAACACATCCAGGGATATTGCTGGGTCCCATGGAAGCTGTATTCTTGGCCTTGGACAATGCATTGTTAACCTGTGCTGCAGTAATGCTGGGTGCTTGGCATTCCTCCGGTATTGTGATTGGTCCTTTAGGAATGAAATCTGTGAAACAAAAAATATATAATAGGAGGTAAAGAATGTATGTACTAGCTTTGTCTGTAATATTTCTAATATACTTCAGAATTGCAACCTAACACAACTGAGTGAAATATAAAATAAATAAATAAATAAAAATACAGGTTATAATAGAATCTTGGTTAAAGGATGGCAAAACATGTTTGACACAAGAGGTTACACTTCCTAATAAAGTAACTGGGACAGCATGAGCAGAGGATAAAGAATTATTATTTACATAAATGAAAAATGCCAGGTAAAAGATTTCAAGATTAAGAAAGCAAGCATTTTCTGAGACGTAGAATTATATGGTCACCAAAAGCATTACTGTTTAACAGACCTGTTGAAGATGTTAACATTTTCATTAAGTGTAGGATAAAAATCATCTGCGGTGACCTAAGCTTCTCTTATAACATTTAGAATAAGAATAATGAAAGGAAATGTAGTAAGGATGCTAGTGTAATCACATACGTGGTTTTATCTGAGCTGGTGCAGTACGTAGTTGCTTCTGTTCCTACCAGAGATGATCAGTGTTGGATATGATAACTTTGCAGAAGGGAGGTGCCTACTGAATATAAGTATATAATTCTTTGGAAGAAACCATGACTACATTGTTTGAAGTGTTTAAGTGCTGCCTACAAAGCAACAGTATGCATACCTGAACAACACACAGCTTGGTATTCTCAGAGGAAAGCCATTATGAATGAAAATAGGAGAAAGCAAGGTGCTTTGAAAGTGACCCACTCCATGCTGAGTAGAATTCATAGTATGCTTAGAGAGTGGTTAATGCCATTTTATTATATGTGGTAAATGGGTCTTATCAATAGTTTAATTTCTCCAAGTCTTTTGGATTTCTATTACCATGATGGGAATGGACCCCATTCCTATGTCAAAGTATGATTAAAGTTCATGAAATTAGTATTGTTTCAATCTTTGATGTCAGACAGAAGCTATCTTCACAACACCCACAATGTGCCCAGAAATGACTCCTTCTGCAATTCATATGGAGTTACATATATCATAACATATTTAAGTATGATGGTAAATTCCCTTTTATAAGACCCATTGATCCTACTACTATTGGAACTGTCAGTGTAACTTTCTTCCACATTGCCCTCATTTCTGCCTGTATATCCTGGTAGTTTATAACTTTGTGTCTCTATGTATGTAAGACACTGTAGTCACTGGTTGTGGCCATTTCAGGTGATCAGTGCTATTTCTGTCTTCTTTTCATGGTTTTCTCATATTTAGTTTTTGAACTGCTGGTAATGGGTGATCCCATGTGATATAAACATCATCAATTTTTGTAATGTTTTTGGGGCTTATGTTTCCAATACTTCTCAGCTACTTCAATATTATAATGTTTGCATAATCCCCGGTGCAACAGTCTTGCCACATCATTATGCCTTTTCAGTGTACAGTCCTTCATCCATTAATGTATCACATAAAGCAACAAGATGTGCAACTGTTGCCAATTCTGTTTTACAGAACTGCATTTGTCTGTTTCTCCGGGTCTATATAATATGAACGAATCGCACAAATTGCGAAAGTTCATAATATCAAACTTACCAGACCTTGAACTTTCTATTGTGGGGGGCTGCGCCCCCCACACCCACCACTAAATATATATTCCACCTCTGAGATCACACTACAGTGAGGAAAGGGCAGATATCCCATTCTTCACTGTACCACGATCTCAGAAAAAGCACTTCGAGGTCCGGTACATTCAATATTATGAGCGTTCGCAATTTGTGTGATTCGCTCATATGATATAGACCCATTTCTCCCACATATTCAATGGACTTTGTAAACCAGTGTGTAAGTAGTCCACTATCCTGGACCGCCAATATTAACCTTTCATCTTTTGGTTTAAATTCACCTCTCATTAACCATTCCTGCATTCAGTTCTGATCGGCATGATGTTGTTCCAAGAGTTTTCTGTACAACTATGCTTATGCATTTTCCACATTTCTTGCCATTTCATCTGACTCTTTACCTTATATTCTTTCTTTTGTGTTTTGGCATATTCAGTTGTTGCCTGATTTTTATCTAATTTTGGTTTGATTTCCATTCTCGCTCGACACTGATATGCTTGTGCTAAACTAAGAAGAAGAGAAGTCATCTTAGCCTTATTCTCCTCATGTTTTAAAACTTTCACTATGTTTTGATCTTGTGAGGTCAGCAGATATGTATGAAGTTCTGCAACTGCAGTTCTATACACATAATGAACTTCGAGGAGGCCCATACCTCCTTCAGAACAGTGGAATATATAATCTTAGAATATACTGATGTTTGTAGATCATTTTATAAGCTTGAAACATTTTTCTTGTTTTCCTGTCCAACTGATGCATACCTTTTGAGGTTAGTCAATCAAACCTGTATGTTAGGACAGGAAGAGCAAATTGGTTTACAGCTTAGACTTTGTTCCCAGATGTCAGAACTGTTTTCAATATTAATTTTAGTCTTCTAAAATATTCCTTACTAAGTCTTGTTAGCATTTATTCATGTTTTATTGTTGATCATTCATCAGTTTCCAAATATTTATACACTCCCTCTTGCTCAAGTTCTTTTATATCACATTCATATCCCAGACTTATATTTTCTTGGTACTACAGCTTTCCTGCTTTAAAGGTTGCTTTTGCACATTTATTAAGACCAAATGACATCCTTATAGCATCTGAGAAAATTTTGACCACTTGTTGTTGTGCTTTCAGTTCCTCATCTGATGAACTATAGAGTTTTAAATCGTTACCCAAAAAGAAAATAGGAATTCTTTATATTTGTTGCTCTCTGGGAGCCAAATTGTAGCCATGACCTAATCTGCTAATGAGGCAGCTTAATAGGTTAATGGCAAGCCAAAAGAGATGTGGTGACAGAGTCACCCCGTAATATCCCCCTTTGAATTTTTATCATGGCTTAACTGCAAAGTAGTTTGCCAGTGTTTCAAGGTCTCTGTAATGTAATTGATCAGTGTTGGGTATATTTTATACATTTGTGAGCACTCTTTTATCCATGAATGTGGGATGCTTTCAAATACTTTTTTGTAGTCTATCCATGCCATACTTGGATTCTTTCCATTTTTGAAGTTCTCCATTATGACCTCATTTAACAACAAATGATTCTTTGTTCCAGATTACTTTCTTTTGTTACCCTTTTGTTCTATTGCCATGATTGAGTTTTCTTCCAAATGACTATAAACTCTGTCGACATCATTTCTAGTGTATAATTTATACATTGTCTGAAGGCAAGTTATTAGTTTATAGTTTTTAAGAAAGCTTGCAGATTTGAGGTTAAGGAGAAGTATTGTTTTTCCTGTTAACCAGGTTGGTGTCTTTTCAGGATGCACATATAAATAGTTCTTATTTACGGCTAAATTTTCTTGTAAAGATGTTAATACTTTTAGCCAGAAGTTGGGTACTGCATCTGGACCTGGGTTTTCCAGTTGGGAGCTTTTCTTAATTTTGTTTCAATCTCTCTGGCTGTTACTTCATCCTTTTTCATATCCTGTCCATTTGAACTTCTTATAGTTTCTTTTACTTCTATTCATTAAGCATTTTTGTTATTTTCCACAGAATCTTCATAGATATTTCTCCAAAACATGTCTATTTCTTCCTTTTTTGGTGGTGTTTCTCTTCCTTTTGCCTTGTTTCCCAATTCTGTATAAAACCTTTTTGGGTCATCAATAAATTGCTTATTTTATACTTTTCCTTTATATTCATCTGCATGTCTTTTTTTGTCTGTGCTGATATCTTTAGTTTATTATTTGCTGTAGTGTATGATAGGTCCTGATTTGTTCTGATACTGTGCATTGCTTTTATAATGTCTGTCTTCCTCAGTATTTCTGTTGATCTGTTCCCTCATCTTTTTTATTCTAAAAGTGACATTCCTTGTCTTAACTGCATTATAGTTTTCTCTATTCAATAGTTCCATGATGGCATTTGATTTCTTCCCTTCCTTTCCCCTTACCGTCCTGTGTTTTGTGGTAAGAAGTTATCCATTGTTAATTTAACTGCACAATAATATATCCTATTTACTTTTGTTATATTGCATGAATTTCTATGAATAATCCTGATTACTGTGTTAATTTGTTTTATCAAACTACTAACATTTTGAGTCTTTTTGACTTTCTGTAGTCTATTTCTTTCATTGATCTTAATATGCATATCCATATCTATTAAATCAAACAACTTTTCCCTTAGTTCAGTTTCTTCTAAACTGAGGGCACATTCTTTGATCTCCATTTCCTGTGGGTATTCTACAGAAAGTTCCAGAGCATCTTCCTGTGCCACATCTTCAGTTGTACCCTGTGTCATCTGTTGCTCTTTCATATGAGAACTCAGTGGCCTATCACTCCACAACATTGACTGAATCAGAGATGTCACAGTTTCCTGTTCTTTCTCTTGCTGTGCAACTCCAGTTGAATTTTTATACTGGTTTCCTACTGAAGGCTGCAAAGTACCTTCATATGGCAACTGATCAGATGTTTCTCACTCATCTGGTTTCTCCTTAGTTCGAGGATTCATTATTCTATCCTGCTGTAGAGTTATCAGAGTAAGATTTTCTACATTAAGTCCTTCACATCAGAGGTAATCCATAATTTCAGTTTCTATTTCTTTAACTTCTCCATTAGTAACCCTTTTCCTCTTTGTTTTCTTATTGTTTGTATAGTAAACTTTTCCATATCTGATGCCTTTGCCTAAATTTCTCTTCAGATATCTCTGGTGCTGCTTTTTTGGCATTGATTAATTTTGTTTTGTACTTTGCAAATATATTGTACTATATTAAATCTCTTTTTCTTTTCCACATCCATATTTCTTTTTCAGATGTCTCCTGTTCCTCCTGTTTCTTCTTACTTGGGAGACTCATTGTTCCCTCATGCTGTGATATAACCTGTGTTAGATTTTCTACACTAATTCCTTCACTTCACAGGTATTCCATAATTTCAGCTTCTAGTTTTTTAACTTTTACTTTACTAATTTTGCATTCTACATTCCACCTTTGTGATATTATTTTTGTATTGTGAAAATTTCCATATCTGGGTGCCTTTGTCTGTATTTCTGTTTGAATATCTTTGTGGCTGTTTTTTTTTTTGTATTAGTTTGGCTGTCTCCTTTGGATAAATATTGTACTGTATCAGACCTGTCTTTCTTTCCCATGTCCATATTTCTTTTTTATACCTTTCAAAAACATTCTAAACTTTTTCCTTTATATTTTTTCACTTCCTCAGTTGCCTCTTTTTCCAAATGGCCCAAGGTTTCTTAGTCTACAGTGGATATAAAAAGTGTACACACCCCTGTTAAAATGCCAGGTTTTTGTAATATAAAAAAAAAGACCACAATAAATTATTTCAAAACTTTTCCCACCTTTACTGTGACCTATAACCAGTACAATTCAGTTGAAAAAACAAATCTGTTAGGAGAAAAATATAAAAAAATAAAAATCATACAATAAGCTGGTTGCATAAGTGTGCACAACCTTAAACTAATACTTTGCTGAAGTACCTTTTGATTTAATTACAGCATTCAGTCTTCTTGGGTAGGAGTCTATCAGCATGGCACATCTTGACTTGGCAATATTTGCCCACTCTTCCTTGCAAAAACACTCCAAGTCTGTCAAATTGCAAGGGCATCTCTTGTGCACAGCCCTCTTCAGGTCACCCCACAGATTTTCTATTGGATTTAGGTCTGGGCTCTGGCTGGGCCATTCCAAAACTTTAATTTTCTTCTGGTGAAGTCATTATTTAGTTGATTTGGATGTATGCTTGGGGTCATTGTCGTGTTGAAAGGTGAAATTCCTTTTCATCTTCAGCTTTCTAGCAGACACCTGAAGGTTTTGGGCCAAAAGTGACTGTATTTGAAACTGTAATAATTCCCTCCACCTTGACTAAAGCCCCAGTTCCAGCTGAAGAAAAGCAACCCCAAAGCATGATACTGCCACCACCATGCTTCATCATGGGGATGGTGTTCTTTTGGTGATGCGAAGCATTGTTTTTGCACCAAACGTACCTTTTGGAATTGTGGCCAGAAAGATCAGCCTTGGTCTCATCAGACCATAACACATTTTCCCACATGCTTTTGGGAGACTTATATTGTTTTGCAAATTTTAGCTGGGCCTGGATGTTTTTCTGTGTAAGAAAAGGCTTCCATCTTGCAACCCTACCCCATAGTCCAGACATATGGAGAATACAGGAGATTGTTGCCACATGTTGTACACAACCAGTACTTGACAGAAATTCCTGCAGCTCCTTCAGTGTTGCTGTAGGCCTCTTGGCAGCCTCCCTGATCTGTTTTTATCTTGTCTTGTCATCAGTTTTGGAGGGATGTCCAGTTTTTTTGCAACATCACTGTTGTCCCATATTTTCTCCACTTTTTGATGACTGTCTTCACTGTGTATCACGGTATATCCAATGCTGTGGAAATTTTTTTGTACCCGTCTCCTTACTGATACTTTTCACTGATGAGATCCCTTTGATGCTTTGTAAACTCTCTGAGAACCATGGCTTTTGCTGTAGCAGGCAACTGAGTAAATGTCAGGAAAATCCTGCTAGGACAACTGAACTTTATTTGGGATTAATCAGAGTTTCTTTAATTGATGGCAGGTGGGTACCCAAGAAGACTGAATGTTATAATTAATTCAAAAGGTGCTTCAACACAGTATTAGTTTAAGGGTGTGCACACACAACAAAGTATTAGTTTAAGGGTGTGCACACTAATACAACCAGCGCATTGTACATTTTTTATTTTTTATATTTTTCCCCTAGCAGATTTGTTTGTTTTTCAATTGAATTGTACAGGTTATCGGTCACATTAAAGGTGGAAAAACTTTTGAAATGATTTATTGTGATCTCATTTTTATCACAAAAACCTGGCATTTTAACAGAGGTGTGTGCATTTTTTATATCTAGTGTATATAACATTCTTCATGAATCTGCTGTATTAATGAACACAAATTTGCAGTTGAAGCTTTTGACAGTTTTTTACTCTAATTTCTCTCTCAGTCTTTTTGTATATCTTCTGTCAGGAATTTCTATGATTCTTGCATAATAGTAACAGTACAGAATTTCTTTCTTATCCTCAGTAGTCCACTCTATCATCTTTATGGCTCTTTTTTGGCCTATCACTTTTTGTGATTTTTGAGGTCTACTACCTTCTACAACAGGGGGGACTGTCCCACCCCCCCGAGCCTGGCCTAACTCCATTGCAGGAATGTTTCCATGTCTTGTGGATTCAACACTGTAATTTTTTTCCAGTCCTGGCATCAGTATGTCTGCCAGGATTGGCCAGTTTTTTTATCCTGGGACTTGTGTACCCAGCTGTCTTTTTATTTTTTAACTTGTTTCTGTCCATAATATATGCTATATAAAATACAGTATATATATCTGTGTCATCTGGTGAAATGTTGTAAAAATAAAGTAAACGGGGTACACCTTGTGAAGGCACTCAACAAGAACTGAGGAAGAATTCAATTCCAGCAATTCTACTCTCCTTTGCTTGTTGATTTTATCATCTTTCCATTCGGACCACTGTCATTTCCTCATTTTGACTCCATTCACTAGTAAGAGACTACCAATGATAAGGAAAAGGACAGTATGGATTAATACCTACCTTAACATTAAGAAGACACCTACCTTAACATAAGTAAAAGAGACTAACTTATGTAAACATTGAAAGATGGATTAGGACCAAGGGAATAGCATGAAGTATGCATAGTTGTGCTGCATATGAAAATGAATCATTGAAATAAGCTGTCAGGAGATGCACCTTGTTATACTTAACAGAAAGGATGGCAAAAAGTCCTAGCATTTCATAAATCTGGAAACCCTTATCTGACAAAAGGGGTAATATCTCAGTCAATAGTGATAATGGTACACTGAATCATAACAGTGAATCTGTTAGAGCTTTTACTGACACACTTGACAATGTTATGGAATTTTACTATCCTTTAACATCTCAAAGTAAAAAGGTCAAGGAAGAACCTTTGAAAATTGTCAGAACCTAGCTTGATAATCTGACTGACAAAATATAAATAAATAAAATGCTAATCTTGTGACTCACAAGAACAAAATAAATAATATTCTGGTCACTGATAGCATTAAAAAGTCTTCATAACTAGACTGAATACCAGACATACAACTTTATTTTTAAAGGAACTGAAACCAATACTGCAATACTTCTTTAAAATGATGTAATTCAATCTTAGTGATGAAAGACCACTATAGTCCCTGTCTATAAAGGAAAAGGCTGTAAGCAATGAACTTGACTATTTTGGCCTTATCACATTCTTAAGGTATATTTTCAGGGTTACAGATAAATGGATATTAGACATGTTGCAAAGAAATTTAGCTTCAAAACTCAGTTATGATATATGTGTCAGTAGTTATAGGATGTTGACATACATTGATGTGCCTGTTATTTATTTTATTTTTATTACTAACATCAGGGTTACCTACAGTCAGTAGTTATTTTGAGTGTGGAAGTGGTAAGATTGACTGTATGTGAAAGCAACAGACAATTACTTGCACTCTTAAAACATCACCATTTTAGCTTGTCAGGGATACAGATTTCTGAGTGCAACAAGTTGAAATATCTTACTTTGATCACTTCTGTCACTTTGATCACTATCAGATGTCAGAGGTGTAAATAGCGATAAAGTGTCTGTCCTCAGGAGGTATGGAGGCAAGCTGTGTGTGAAGGTAGTAGGCATTGCATGTACTTGACTGCTGTAAAAACAATCATTAATATGTCATTTTGGACAAGAGCATTGCCTGCATCTAAGACCAACAAGTTGAAATCAGTGTTTGTGCACATTATTTCTTTCACTTTCAAAACAGTCAAACATCAGAAGTCTAGACATTTAAGATATGGCTACCTTTTGTGGTGGAAGGCAGCCTGAATATTAAAATGACTCAACACAGCTGTGGCTTGATCAAAATTAAACATTAATCTGGCTTGTTGGAAGTCCAAATGTATATCTGGTAGAGGAAAGTGTATGTGTGTGTGTGTGTGTGTGTGTGTGTGTGTGTGTGTGTGTGTGTGTGTGTGTGTGTGTGTGTGTGTGAAAAATATTCAGAATAGCTTTTATTGTGGGCAGTGTATGTACCTTCTTTACAGTCAAAGGAGGTGTACTCAGTCTGAAAGGACATATTAACCTGAGACCATCTTTATGCAACAGGAAATGAGACTATGGTTGTGGAATTTCAGGGGCACATTGAAGACATAATCCACATTTTTTCATTCAAAATTTTACTTATTGTACCTTTGCAAAATCCCTAATGTTCTTAGTTACAATTAAGAAGAAAAGAGCATATTTCTCCTTTTCATGATGCAAATTAATCATTTTAATGAATAATCTTAAAATCATAAACCTGTTATGCTTTTTTAATGTAAGTGATAAAACCACAATGTATTGGTGCAAGACTAGAAGTTTTGGATTCTTTTACTGGTTATTTATTAGAAAATCATGCACTGTAATGGTAAGTATGTTTACATTATTCTTTAACATATTAATTTAAGTTTTACTTCTTTTATTTTGCTTTCTGTGGACTATTTGAGATTTAGAATATTTAATAGTATGAACTAATATTTGTATTTATTTACTCTAATAACCTTAATTGAACTAATAGAACTGTTTTGTGTCTAAACATAATCATGATTTATTATATGCATTTTATGTTTGTTTGTTTTTTATATTTCATGAATCTCAGGTGAATTGTAATATAATACTAAGGAAAGAAAATTCAGCATACAGTTGTTGCATTATGTATGCAGCTAAAAAGACAACCTTAGTTTAGTTTATATACGTATATTCAGTTCTTTCTCCTAAACATATTAACACAATTTTTTTGTTGACTTATGACTTAACCTTCTGTTAGTGGACACCACCAGTAGGCCTGCTAGGTCATTAGAATGTACTAGGCTTCCTAGTTACATTATACTTGTTTCTGCAAGGATAGGATAGGAAATTTATCGCAGGTCCAGAATGTACCTGTAATGAGTTACTGCATCATAAGTTAAACTGTTTATATAGAGAGAGATCTATTATTAATAGTCGATCCATGGAGAAGTTGATGTGCTTTACATTGGTATACGTATGTTGAAAAAACATGTCAACTTGGTACAGCACATGCTCCAAGGCTGAACCTCAAAACACGTGCACCAAAGTCCTTTTTTTTTCCCCTGCTGCACTCCCTGCTAATTATACTGACTTCAAGATTGCACAGTCCCCAGAGAAAGGACATAACCCCCCTACCCCAGCGACTGTCAGTCTTGCACATCTGTTGACCATCAGTGGGTACAGAGTTTAATGAAAGCAAAAATTGATTTATGCCGGGCATCCCTTATATATAAATATGAGATCAGTGTATTTCAACATATGTTTCTTACAAGCCTTCCTCACAATCAAGAATATAGACATATGTGCAGTTACTGAGACATGCTTTAAAGCAGCAGAGAGTACACCAACAGTGCAAGGTTTCAGTGCCTTCCACAATTGTACACCAGTAGCACACAAACAAGAGCTAAAGGTGGATGTGTCTCAGTAAAAATCAGTAACAAGTATATCTCCAGGTTGGTCAGACAGAATGATGAACTTGAGTTCTTCCACTTGCAGATCACCATAGACAAAATCCCGTACCATATCCTAGCCAGATACAGGTCACCCTCTATGTCCCAATGCATACTTGCTCCTACTGGTGACACCTACCATCTAACCCAATACCTTACTAATGGGAGACTTTAATTACCTCATTATAAATGGGGAATCTTACATGACCTAAAATAACAGGCACAGAGATTCCTGGACTTTGTAAATGCAAACCCACTTGTCCAAATATTGAAATAGCCAACTAGAGGCTCCACTGTACTGGACCTGGTGCTCACAAATATGGGAGAATGCTGCACCCCCCACTGAAAGTCTTGTTGGCCCTGGTAAGCTCTAACTATATAGCTGTCTCCTTTGAAATCAAAATCAACTCTACAATCCCATTAAAACCAGTAACAGTAACAATACTCTAAAGCAAATTACCTTTTATTAAGTGATGGTTTTGCAAAATTCAGTGCCCCTCAAAAACCCCAAGAAAACAGAAGCCTATGGTGAATCACTCTCAGAAACTGTACAGCCATGTCAGTGGCTTCATAGAGGCTGCCATACCTGCCACAAGTATGACAAGGACTAGCCACAGAAACAAACCACCCTGTAGCATCCCAAATTAAACAGGATGTACAATAAAAAGAAAAGACTTATGGCGAAAATCAGGAAGGGTAATTCCCATAAACATAAAAACTCTGTCACTGAACTGAATATGCAACTAAGAGGGATAATTACATCAAGTGAAGCCAACTTTGAGATTAAGATAGCCTTCCAAGTGAAAGATAACCATAAGACCTTATTCGGCTATGTCAGAAACCTCAAGGGGAGTACACAACAATGTGCTGTACTTGTGGGCAAATGTGCCACATTCAGTGAGCCTGGTGATAGAGTGAACCTGTTAGTGGATAAATTCAGTTCTAACTTTAACACCTGTAACCATCCGTCAAAACATATTCTCAGACATAACCCCTCCAACTATAACTAGGGAATATATATTGGCTGCACTCCCTAAAGCCAAGAACATGGCCTCAATGAGCCCCAGTAACATCGTAGGATGCCTCCTGAACAATCTAAAATATGACTTATAAGGACGCCCTGGACTCATTATTTAATTATAGTCTTAAAACAGGTTTTTTGTCACATAAATGGAGGACTGCAACTGCCATCCCCCTTCATAAGGGTGAAAGAAGAAACTAAGAGATAAGGTTAGTAATTCTGCCAGTTTTTGTAAACTTCAGTTACTGGCTAATAAATACACCGCCTGGATGCAGGAAAAGAAGAAACTTAGAGAGCCTGAAAGAAAATCAACTAGAAAAGGTCAAGAGAAAACATTGACTGGGAATAATCCTGCAGCTGTTCAGCAAAAAGCAGGTCAAGTTCTAGCCTTAGTGCAAGAGTTAGCTTCCATTAATTTTAGAGGAGAAAAAAATAAATCATATGTGCTCAAAAATGGTTAAAATAAATGAAACATTGAAGGAGTATATCACTTCAAATAACAAATGGCTGGAAATTTTGAAGAAGCTTTACACAACTATTCAGACAAACTGATAAAACTGCAAATATCTGTGTTCAAAATGAAGAAAAAGCTGGCTGATTATGACACTGCTCAAGTAGAGCTGTTTCAAAAAATGTACAGGTAGACAAAAGAGTACACAGAGAAAAACATGAGATTTTCTGCTATACCAGAGAAACCGGAAGGAACAGCCTGTATTAATTTTATGAAACACAAATAAGCAACTGGACAGGTATTCCACAGCAGGATTTGTTAATTGACAGGGCACAAAATGTGTATGCTGAAAATCTGGCCATGAGAAAGCAGCCAATACTTGTATAAGTAAAGATGCAATCATACCTGCAGAAATAGTGGATCCCATGAAAATTCTGGCAGAAGGACAAAGTGTTAAAAATTTGCAACAGTAGAGTGTTTGTGGAAAATTATTATTCACTGCACACCAGACAGAAGATGAGCAAATTTATCCCAGCAATTATGGAATGTCAAGAAGCAGGAGTGAAATTCATGTTACTGTATCCTGCTGTCTTCACAATATTTTCTTGGGAGGATCAAAGTCATTTTTGATGCAGAACAGACTAAGAAGGAAATACAAACAGTTGTGCAACAAATAGTGAAGCATCAAACAGAAGCTGACTCTGCTTCTTATTCTTTTGATAATAAAGGCCATAGATAGACTTTGCCAGTGAAACCTTTTTCAAGGTTCCAAAGGAAAATACTTGAGTGACAGAAGAAAGCACAGAAGTTGACTAGAAGAATTGGGAGTACCTTGGACTTGAACTGGAGTTTGGAGTTGGGAGATGAACAGGAAGAAGACCAGTAGCACTGAATTAATAATAAATGTGAGACTATAAAGTATTAGTTACATTTGAAAAGTATAGCTTTACAAGAAAAAGTGACTGAGAAATATTGGAATTTTGTTGAGTTTGTTAAACTTGTGTAGGGACTGGAAACAATATACCCCTCTTCAAGTCATTGATGTTTGGAAGGACATTAGAAGGAAAAGAAGGAAAAAAGAGCAACTGTAACTAAAACAGTTTTTGTTCTTAAAATTATATGCATAAAACATTTCATGATATAAATTGCATGTTATATATTAAAACTTTTTTTCAGTGATTGTTGTTTGTGATAAAGACATTGAAGTTAACAAGTGTTTTTTTTATCTTTTTCAGTTTTATGAAATGTATGCATTACAGTGTAAAAAGTGAAGAAAAGCTGGACAAAAGCATGTTTAAGTTAATATGTTGTAATCTTGGGCTGTTGGAGTAGGGGATGGGATGTAAATGCATACTGATTATAATATGTGTAGAGGTGAAATGTTTTCTTTTACTTTTGCATAGCTGAATGCCTGGATTAAGGCTCTTGGCATAATCTGATAAGTTTTCAGGGAGGGTTTTGTGGGTAAGCATGCAGCCTTTTCAAAAACAAGAGAACATTGTGAACATAATGAAAAGTTTTCCTTTAGCAAATAAATGTTCAGTATGAGTTGAGAAGTCTGCATCTGAGGACAACTGTACATTCTGTTCTTATGTTTCCATGGAAATATACTGACTACAAGTGCAGGCGGTAAATCTTGAAAGTTCTGGACATCATTTGCTGAGGGAATCATAAAATTAAAAGGTAAAAGGGCAAGCAGGTTAGTAAAAAATTAAATTTTGAAACACTTGCTTTGAAGTATTTAGGCAACTGGATAACTGCTATCTTTTATTCAAGTGCATGTACTAGAATAGTGTTATTAAAGATAGCCCTTACACTTTTTCTTAAGGCTAAACATTAATATTTTCTGAACATATACAAACTGTCTTTCACTTCTGGGACAGGAATAAAGATAAGACATGAACAGAGAGTGGAGAATAACCAAAATCATACAGAGTATTATATTCATAAAATAGCAGGGAGTATTTTAAGAACCAAACCAGCAAGAGAATGGAGAAAAGAGATTTTGCTGATAGGGATGACTGTGGTCAGGGATATAGATAATAGGCAAGAGGGGGCTGGAATTTATTGGCGAAAACTGGCAAAGAAACCAAGGTATTGGGAGCAAAAAACTAGAAAGGGAAAGGTAATAGAATGGGAAGAGGCCAAGAATTTATTTGGACTGCAGGTTAGAGATTGCCTTCTCTATAAAGGATTGGTATCAGAGTATAGGCAAAGAGATAGAAATATGGGGCTCCTAAATAAAAGACCAGCTCTGGTAGAGTTTTAAATAGAATTGAGAACAGAAGCTGCAGTTAGAAAAGGAATAATTAGTAAAGCATATAACATATTGCACAATAATTATAAGAATCAATCAGAGGAGCTCAGAAAGGATTGGGAAGAGAGACTGGATAAGCAATTCACAAAGAGACAATGGGGAGATATTGGTATAGCTACCAAATATGCAACAAGGTCTAGAAGATTTAGGATCTTTGCCTGGAAGTGTTTACATAGGAATTTTTATATCCCAAGTAGACTTGAAAGAATTTTTCCTCAGGTGGATAGCAAATGTTGGAGGTGTGATGGGCAAGAAAGAGGTAGCAGGGAACATATTTTTTGGGAGTGTAATGAGTTGGCAGATTTTTGGGATTCCCTGCAAACCACTCTGTTGGAGATGCTGGGTGATCAGATTGGACTGACTGGGGAGAGGATTTTTTTTTTAGTTATGCTACAAACTTCGGATTGCCTAGACATAGTAAAGCCTTGCTGAGTCTAATTATGGTGGCTGCCAAAAAAGCAAGTACTAGAAAATGAAAATCAAAGTCTAGACCAGCTTTTCTAGAAGTAGTGAATGCAGTAACAGAGATACAAGAAATGTAATTGGGATCTTTAGAAAAGGGAAGGAGCAAACTACACAGGAAAAAAATGGGAATTGTGGGAACAATATATGCAGAGCAGGAATGAGATTTAAGAGGCAAGATTCGAATGATCCATATAATGCTTAACTGAAAATGACTGAATGGTTTATAAGTGATGTATAATGTTTACAACTACAGTTGTTCCAATGGTGTCTGTGATGTAAACTGTTTGCAACTAAAGTGATATCATTTTTTATGTTTTTCATTTATAAAAAATGTAAGATTGCCATTGTCATATGTGCAAATTTAATAAAGATGTTTGCGATTAAAAAAAGACATAAACAGAGAGTGTGTAGTGTAAGTAAGAGCATAAGCTGTGCCATGCATCTTAGCATGGATAGCCTAATTTTTAGGGTAGGTAATGGCTGGAGGTCCAGCTGTCAATTTGGGATAATTGTTCCTATCAAGAGGGTTAAACTTCATTATTTGAATATGCACAGTTTTGTGTGTTTATTTCAAGATAATAGGTTATTGGGGTGTTCTGTGGGTGTGTTTTTTTTTTTTTTGTTTGAGGGTTCTCATTAAAACAAAATATCTTGTAAAATGTGACATATGTTCCAAGTAGAGATGACAAGAAACAACTGTATAAAATATCAGCTTGGCAAACATTAGTGGGTACATGTAACGCAAAACCTGGAAATAGACATTTAAAACAGCCGTCATATATAATAGATGGAAATAAATCTTCTTATCATAATGGCTGCACTATCTGTATTATTTTGGAACATGAATGACCTCACAAGTATAGACAAAAAGATGAGTATTGCACTATATTAAGAAATGCAGGGTGCAAATAGAGCTACAGCAGATACATTTGGAAAGAAGTCAGCATGTGAATTTGATGAAGAAAGGACTTCAGGATGGGTATTCAACAAAATATCAGGGCCAAAGAAAATGGAAGGTAATTATACTAATTGCTAGAGGAACTCCAATAGCGATAGCAGAGGAAAAAATTATAATAATAGTAGATTTGTGGTAGCAAGGGACTACTGGCAAAGGAGGAGGATTACAGTGGCATATATTTATATTCCACCTAAAACTGCTGTTATGGAGCTTAAACATTTTTGGCAGAAATAATTGGCTTTCAGCAGGGAATATTACTTATAGATGAGGACTAGAACTTGATTTCCAACAGTGAGGATGTATCTGGGGGGCCTAGAAAAGAAAATATAACAAAACTGTAGATTTCTAAAGAAATGAATGAAAATATTTGGTATGGAAAACCTCAATTCAATAGTAGGAACTCCAAGGGAATGTGCATATTATTCTCCAAGGTACAATATCTGAGCTAGACTAGATATAAATTAGATTTCATAGGAACATGTGCATTTTATTTTCAGCACACATCCAGTAACTATTTCAGATCATGTGCCAGTAACAACTACTATAAAAATGTAGGTTAATGAAGTAAAAATCATAAATTAGCTCATCCTTACCTACCTGTTAAAAAGAGAGGAATTTAAAGGAAAACTCCACTCTCTCCTACAGTTTCTTTTCTCCCTACAATATAGTTCCAGAATTGTTTAGGTACCAGAAAACATGCTTGTACTTTTTAAAACGTTTACTTCCTTGCATTGTAATTAAAGGAAGGGAAAAGCCCAACTACTTTTTTGTAAAGACAGCTTCTCACATACTTTGCAGAGGAATTCAACTCTACCTGCATGACATATCATAGACACAGTTAAATCTATAGTTTACTCTGTCAGGTACTGCTGTCAATCTTAGACAGTCAGCTAATGCTACTAATGTCAGGAACACAGCAGCTGATATAAAAAAGACAGAAAGCTGTGGCACTGTTTTCCACTGTTTTTATTGCAGAAAGGAGGAGAACTTAACACTCCCCTTTCACAGCAAAACAAACCAATTATATCAGTCAGTGGTTTAAAAGTAATTGTCAACTCTTCTAACACATTTACATAAGCAGCATCACAGTACTGAAATGCTAAGCTTTAAAGGGTGGTTATTTATAATAGTTTTATATGTTAAGATAACTTAAATGTAGTATCAAATCATTTCTGTGACATTTACAGAAAAGTCAGAAAATATTTTTTCTTGTAAAGTACCAATACATTTACCATTTTCAAGCCCCTCCCTAACACACACAGGACAGAACTGCAGAAAGAGAGACAGGTAGCAACCCTATCAACTAGGTGCAGTGATACTGTTCATAAAATGGTCTTGTATGCTTTTTTGTGACATTCTTACATAGAGAGCTGCATAGCTGGTATACACAAATCCATTGTGTGAGATTCCCACTGACTTTGAGTCAGTCCTTACATTGTTAGAGTGCATGAGCATTTTGTAGTCCACAAAGTAAATGTGACCACTGATGGCAACCATAATAAACAGCTAAATTTACTTTAACATGCGTTTACTATATGGTTTTGCATTAAAAATATTAAGAAAAGGAAATCAGAAGTACTTAACTGTGTCTAAATGCACACACATGCACACAGTCAGATAAGCATTAAACACAGTACTGTATCCCACATATAGTATTCTACATGTTTCATACATTTGTATACACACACAAACACACACACACACACACACACACACACACATATATATATATATATATATATATATATATATATATATATATATATGGGTCTCCTGTTTGTTGAAAGTGCATTTCATCGACAAACAGAAGGCCGAGCCCACTCTCGAGAAAGTGCACTACATTGAAAGTGCACTTTCATGAAAGCCAATTTGCTGAATCGCGTTACAGTGGGGATAAGGGAATCTATCCTTTTCCCCACTGTAGTGCAATCTCGAAGTTAGTATATTTAAGTAGAGGGGTGTGGGGGGTGCAGCCCCCCACATGGGGGGTGCAGGTGGGCTTGTCCCCTGCATACATGTGATTTAGTGTTTTGTTTTTTTATTTTTTTTTATTCATTTGTGGGGGGGTTCGTTATTTTGTGTCTCGTGAAAGTGCATTCTCGACAAAGTGCACTTTCGCGAAAGTGAGTTTGATGGTTTACATTTCAATGAAACGTAATTTTGATGAATCAACATAGATCCATATATATATATATATATATATATATATATATATATATATATATATATATATATATATAAAAATGCCACCACTTAACCGGCTTTCAAATGATGGAGCCAAGAACACCAACAGTACAAAACATTGACCGGTAACTACTGGTAAGTAACCTGTTGACTAACATGTCAGCCTTTGCCCCTTACACCCACAGTAATGTGATCTTGGAGTTGGTATATTTAGTAATACAAGAACTAAGGAGAAGCAGAAGGGTATATCAAGAATGAGACATGGAATTTTACATGATGTAAGCACATTTGTCCATATTTATTAAAACAAACTTCTTCGGACAACAAGAGCAAAGTAAAAAACACAGTTTAAATAACCCCCATTAAATCATGTGACCCAAAAGGAAATTACATCACTAAGACAAATCTTTGGAAACAACACCATCTTGTGGTTCAAAGACTAAACTACAACTAAATAAACAATTCCTTCATAAAGGTACTTGGCTACCATATAGTATGATAGAATAGAACATATTAAATTGGAAATATAACCATAAAAACCATCAAATATAAACACTTAAGATCAAGAATGTTACCTATCCAGTGCCTTCAATTTTAATAAGCACTCAATTGAGCATGTAGCATTCAACACATGAAAGCTATATGTATTTAATCAAACTTGCTACTTAAGTTCACAGCATTCCAGTTTAAGAGTCCAAGGACCTCCTCTTTCATCAGATGAAACTTACTCAATTATTTTAAATTTAAAAAGATGTTCTGGGAAGGTCATAATATGTCTGGCTAGGGTATTATGAACATGCACTTTATTAATACTATTAATATGCTCATATAGTCATTCTCTAAATCTGTGTTCTGTTTTACCTATATAAAAAATTTTGCAGAACAAACACTTATCCAAATAAACAACACCTTTAGAGTTACAAATAAACCTACCTTTAATCTCATAATTGATATTACAGACCGTAAGATTATTGCCAGTATCAACATATTTACAATAAGGGCAAGCTTTGCATGTATACATTCCAGGGCATCTAATTAAAGGGAATTTCTTAGAATCAAATGAATTTTTAGAATCAAATAATTTTTTAAAATTGGTACCTTTCTTAAAAATAGCCCTAGGGTGCTCACCCAATTTCTGTTGTAAATTAATATCATCCAACAATGGGTTCCAATTCTTATATAAGATTTCCTTATGGTAAATAGCATCAATACTAAAAGGGGTAATGAAACTCAGACTAAAGCCAGTTGCTGATAAATTACTCTTTTGAACTCTATGGTCACCAAATATTCCAGGGTTTTCCAACCAGCCCTCATGGTTTAAAATTGGTTTAAAGAACCCAGTAGATCTCTTACTTTGTACTTCATTAATTAATTGGTCACCTAAAAAAGATGGATACCTCGTTTAAGCAACATATCCCTTAAATTGTCACACTCAGTAAAAAAATCTTGTTCTAAACTGACCATCCTAGCCACTTTCACCAATTGGCCTTTTACAACAGAGCGTTTTTGGTGAAAAGGATGGGAGTTAGAAAAATGCAAAAAGAATTGGAATATGTACTTTTTCTAAAAATCTTCAAGGTATATCTAAAATTTGCCTTGTCTTTCCTTAATTCAGTATCTAAAAATGAAATCACATCTGAGTTATAATCAGAAGTAAATTCCAGAAAATCAGTAGACTTATTAAAATATTCAAGTAATTCTAAACCTGTATCAGCATTACCCTTTATGACGATAAAAATATCATCCAGGTAACAGGTGTAAAAAAATATCTTCTCTCTAATAATGGGGTTCATAAATAAAAACTCATGTGTCCACAGGGCCATGACAACGTTAGCAAAACTGGCCCCACGTGATGAACCCATAGCAACCCCTCTTTTTTGTAAGAAATACTGGCCATCAAAATATAAGGAGTTATTAGCCAAAATTAAATCTTATAATTTCCCTGTTAGGCTGATGTTCTCAGTGGTTGCTCCTTTCTTTAATAAAAAAATCAGTTACCCATTGAATCCATAACTTATGAGGGATGACTATCTATAGGTCTCTGGCATCAACAGTTAGGAAATTAAATTTGGCCTTAAATTCAAGCTCATTGATTTCTTCAAGAAAGGACCATGAATCTTTACAAATTTGGAGTTCATGTTCGAGAAATCTTTTCAATTTACTATCTACAAATTTCGGACAAGCATAAGTGATGGAATTTCTTCCATCCATTATTGATTGTAAAGGGGGTCATATAAGTACTTATGGATTTTGGGGATCCCAAAAATAGCTGGGATTAATGGTGAAGGCATATTCAAATAATTATACAAATGTATATCAATATGGAAGTCAACCAGCAAGTCATTGATATGGAATTTAATTGTAGCATATGCTCCATTCACTTCATTCAATGACACAGGTTCATATGTATCGGTATTCAAAATTTTAAAATCCTATACTGATAGTCACCCATATCCATAAAGACAGGCCCTCCACCTTTATCAGGTTTCATAACCCTTACATTAGAATGACATAAAGAACAAATCAAATCTTGTTCATCCTTATTTAAATTATACATATCATCACATTTATGTAATTTACGCAATAGTGACCTTATATCCATTTCACAAATATGCTCAAACATAACTAATAAAGAGTGGAGTGGTGGATTAAATGAACTACTGACTCTGAATTGTCCATCAGAACAAGTATCAGAACCAAACAACAATGTTAAGTTCATTTTATGTGTGAACAGTTTTAAGTCCAAAATAGTACTAGCAAGATCTGCTCTCCTTGATGGAACAAAAGTTAAACCTTTAGTCAAAATATTGGCTAAAGAAATTTCAACATCAGTGTCAGCATAACTGAAAATTTTAAAGTCACCTTCTGTATTAGTAACAACCCGTACAGATTCTTTCCAAAATGGTCACTCATGTCACCAGGAATCCTCTCCGGAGACGATTGTTCGACCACCAGGGCCACAAAGAAACAATGGGAGGACATACATATGGCTCTCAGATATGCAAACAAGTCTAGAAGATGTACGATTTTTGGAAGTGTTTCCATACATATTGTTATACCCAAAGCAGAATCCAAAGAATTTCTCCTCAGGTAGATGCCAAATGTTAGAGATATGATGGAGAAGAAACAGGTAACTGGGCACATATGTTTTGGATGTGTAATGAGTTGGCAAACTTTAAAAATTCCCTGCAGAGTACTTTGCCAGAAATATTGAATGAGCAAATGGGTGTAACTAAGGAAATTATATTTTTGATCTGGGGTACAGGATCTGAATTGCCTAGACATAGTAAAGCCTCGTTAGATTTAATTTTGGTGGCTGCTAAAAAAAAGCAGTTACTAAAAAATGGAAATTTGAGTATAAACCAACTGCATTTTAAGTACTGAATGTTGTAACAGAGATAAAAGAATTCAGTGTGGAAGCTTTAGAACATGGTTGGAGCAAGTTACATAGACAAAAACTGGAACTTTTGGAAACAATACAGCCAGAAGAATGTTTTGGTGGAGGAATGGGGTTTGAGGGAAGGTATGAAATGAGCAGTTTATGCAATGCTGGATTGATAATAGTTATACAAAAGAATACATGTGATGTATAATGTTTATAACTGGGTACATGTTAATATTTTTTTTTCTTTTATATAACTGTATGTTTACCTTTGAATTAAATGATAATACAGTAAAGGTGTTGAAAAAAGTTACTGATCATCAAAGGCCAACAAGAAAGTGTGAGTGCCTCAGGACATAATGTTAGAACATGCAAAATAAATTACTCGCATTTTTGCTGGGAAACAATCCCCCCATTGACAGTCTAGTGTGGGGGGCCATGCTAATTATATATACCAACTCCAAGAACACACAATAGTGGAGAAAGGGCATAAAATTCTTCCTTGCTATAGCAGCGATCTCATACATGGTACATTGATCAGCTGTTTTGTCAGCCATCTCATCAAAATAATGACTGGCAAACAGCATATTCAATATAAATAGAAACAAAAAGATTCACTGAGATGACCACCAAAGGCAGTATGCATGGAAACCAAGTAAATGTAGAAAGCAAACCTGCTGCTACCACCCAAGCTGAAGTAAAATGGTTGAAATTGTTAAAATCAGTTCCTTTATTAACAAAAATAAAATGTAATCCTGCTGCTGCTGTCTGGATAAGCGCTTTCGGTTGTTGAACCTTTATCAAATCCTAAAGAAAAAAGCAGCTTCCTTTCATTTAAAAAGAGCTTCCTGCAGCTCATTCATTCAGTCAACCAATAAAGTTTTGGTGTATGGACACACCTCTCATTCAGAGTGCATGTTCTATTTACTTAGCGTTAACTAAAAGCTTGGAGTTTTTAAAGTGAAATAACACAGAATTAATGCATGTACATTATTTCCTTAGACCCTTCCTTTCAAGATGGGTTTGAGCTGTACAATTTCATTTAATCCAGGTTT